>NW_027210611.1:2747500-2927500 GCF_029030835.1 Brachyistius frenatus
TGAAGCTGTTAGTAAATACATTAACAGAAAATAACTAAACCAGTTAGTTTAGGCTATTCTCGGCCTTGAGCGAACCAGTGTTCAGGGAATAACTTAAACCACTATATCCGTTTGGAAAAAAAAATAGAAAGAAATAGTGCAAATGCAAATAACTTCCAAGTCGGAGATGACAGTGGCCTCTTTATTATAATCGACATCATTGCAACAGGTGATCGCTTGATCAGCAAACGATCCTCGTGTGACTCAGATCAAAATTTGTGGAGCTCTGTGGAGCTTAAATCTACTTATTAGGTTTTTGTTTTTTTTAAACTTTGAAGTTGTAAAGAAAACTGTGGAGAACTGGAGGAATGTAACTCCCTACTATTTCATATCCGTCTTCTCCTCTTCAGCTGCCATGATTTGATTGAGCCATATTCAACATGTAGACATGCAGTGTGTACAGTGGAAGTTCAAACAGCATGGGGCGAGTGAGACTGAAATCGAACTTGACCTGCCTGCAGTTTGCTCAAGTTAAGATAAAAGTCTACGCCTCGTAGCTAATATAAATATATTTTATGAGACTAGTATTTGTGTAATTTCCCGCAAATCGATGTCAATGTAAACACAGGAGTTTTGCTAATCTGCTGTCTTCTTCGTGAAGTCAGTGAAGTTGTTTTTTATACATAAGTTTATTTGCTTTTTCATACGGTTGCCTGGTGCCAAGTGACACCGTTAACGCGATGCAACATACTGACCCCATCATGCAACTACAGTGACACTTTAAAGGACCAGTTTGACGTTTGAGGAAATACTCGCTGGCTTGAGTGTTGGATGAGAAGACTGACAAAACTGTCAGGTCTGTGTGGTAAATGTAACACTGCAGCACAGCAGCTGGTTCGCTCAGTCTATCGTTCAGCAACGGGAGGAAACGGCTGCACGGCTTGTATCAAAATCAGCATATCAGCACCGCTAATGCTCACTATTTAGCATGTTATATCGCTTGTCTGTTTAATCCAGAAAGTAACCCCCGGCGCAAAACCACCACTTGTCACTTTTCGTACATATTAAACATCAAGCAGGATGCAACAACAACATGTTAATTAGTGAACTTAAAAAGGTGCTGGAAGGTGTATTTTGTTACCTTCGGCCGAAGCCAGGCTCGCTATTGCACCGTTTCCCGTGTTTAGTCTACGCTACTAGCTGCTTAACAAGAAACCTATGAGAGTGATATTGATTTTCTCATCTGGCGCTTAGGAAGAAAGCAAATGAGTGGGTTTCCCAAAATGTTAAATCGTGTCTGTAAGACATTTTTATAGTTTTATAAGAAATGCCTCTGTACACACAAACAATGCAGACAATATTATTTAATTGTATTCTCAGCACATAGATTCTGGGAACATTATGTTATATATATATATATATATTACAAGATAAAGGACCTTATATGCCATATTTTAGATTGGTGTGAATTAACTACTGAGTGAGGGACCCAGCTTTGTATTATAGCACCATTCACGCACTGAAGCCCAAAAGCCCTTTAAAGTATTTCAAGATCTGTATTTATGGGTACATTGCAGTGCAAAATCTTTTTCTTTAAAAAAAAAAATAATAATAATTTGTAAATAGCAAAGGTTTCTTCTCCTGTGGTATAGAGACAAAAGTGAGGCACATGTTCAACTCTCACAAGCATCTGAAACAGAAATTGACAATTGAATAGATAAAAGGGTGAAGCATTTGTGGAAACAGCACAGCGGCTAAACATGATGGTTACAGATTATAAACATCAATACTGCACAATGCCAGATGTGGCAGAAGTGCAGTTTAGTATTTAAAAATGATTATCGAAAGCAATTTAAATCAAACCCCCGTCTTTGACGGCAAAATCATGCTTCAGGACGAGAACCCTGCTTGGCTTATTTGTCTTAAGGAGATGAATTCCAAGCATTTTGATATGAGAAGGCATGCCAAATAAAGACTGGTCAAAACATATACATAGAACTTTGCACGCTACATGGAAACCATAATAGCTATGCTGAGACTCGAAGCATAAATGCCTGCTTCCCACAGCTTCTGGTGTGTGCTCGCTCCGCACACTCCTTGGCCCAAACACAGTGAGGTTCTCTACTATTGAATGGAATTAAAACAGACGTGACAGGAATAACAAAATGCACACAGACAGCATTTTTTGTTTGTTTATAGATTGTACATAGGCCTAAAAGTTTCTCCCGAGAAAGAGGAGCATGATGCAGCAGCCAGTCGTTTTTTTTTTTTTTCTTTAGACGTTGCAAGTTGTCAAATTCTCAAATCCAAAACTCTGCACTGTTTAGTCGTCAGTGGATCATGTACAAAATTTTATTTTGTAGAAAAAAAAGAAAGATAAATTATTTTTAAATATATTATGAGCATGTGTTTAGTGTAAATAACGTCAAAGTCTAAATTGATTTTTTTATCCTGTATTTTTTACTCTGTTTTTTTCTTTTGGGTGTTTGTTCCTTTTGGGGTGGAGGCTTCAAGAAGCAGCGTATACTCTCAACATATTTCTTTTCATATCTCACCCTTGTCTGTTATCTGAGCACTAACAAATCCTAACAAACTTAGAATGAACTCACCTGTAGTTGTCTTTAATTCCTTCACATGACAATGAGATATTTATCACAGTCATCAAGAGTATTTTTTATAGGATTTGATCTGTTTGTATAATCAGTTATTTTGTGAAAAGATTCTTGACTTTGTAATGTTGATTATCACCGTATATACTGCGGTAGAGGCTGATGAATGCATCAGTGTGGAGTGATTTATACTCACCTTTGGGTCACTTTACATGTACATGTACTTTTTGTTAGGATTTGTGCTGTGCTTGTAAAACAAAGATGAAACACACCAACTATGTATTGCCCTTTTGTGATAACATTACACCAACAAAGCTTTGTCCATGTTCACTTATTCATGTCTTATGGGAACTCTAAATTATTTTCCTCTACCTCATGTGTATAGCTTGTAGGTATAGACAGATCACAAATGACTGGTAAGAATGTATTTAAGTTATTTAACATCTTTGTATAACAAAGGCGAAAAAAAATCTGAAATAATAAATGAATTTTTAAATTATTTAATGTGTAGTATTATCATTTGGTTCATTATTTCATTATTTGGTGGCACATTAAGCATTTAAGTTCAATCGAGTAGTACTGAATCGAGTAATCGAGTAATACTGAAACAACAGTCCTTTATTTGTCATATTAAAATGACTCCCGGTGTTACACTCGTCAAACGATTGAAAAGGTCAATTAACCAAAAATCTATTAAAAACTGAGGAAATTAGTCATTTATCAAGTAAAAATTTCAAACATTTGCTGAATCCAGCTTCTCAAACTGTGCATTTGCTTCTTTTTGTGTGTGTACCCATACAGAAAAAAAACACATTCATTTCACATATGCAAAAACATATGTGATTGTGCACGTGAAACATGTATTTTGTCCATGGGAAATGTGGTTTTGGAATAATTTCATAGTGTAATGTGTGGAGAGTGGAACATTTTTCCCTATGTTATCATATGTGGCAACATGTGGTAAACATGTGTCACACATGTGTCCCATGTGGAGAACATAGGAAACTCGTGTTTTTTGTGTGCGCAAGAGTGGGTTTTAAATTTATCATTAGACTAATGTAGCAAAATAACAACAAAATTGAAATTGTCATCCAGGGCTGAAAGTATGAGAATTTTTCAATATTTCCTGAGATTTTATAGATAAAATTGATAATCCAAAAACATTTGAGAGTTTTTCCATTAATAGATAGGCAGATTAATTACATTGGGTGCGACTGATGCAAATAGTCTCATAAAATACAAAAACAGATATAGCAACATCTGGCGATACATCGAGGAATCTAAAAGACACCAAATATTTTCTTTTTGCAAACATGCTCTCGAAGAAAAAAGAAGTAAGGATGCAGTAAAGTAGTCTTGAAATGCGACAGGCAAAAACCCACAAAGAACCACAAACAATGGGAACAAACTATGGAACTCAATTTCTGGTGATGGTAGATAATCAAACTTACATTGTATGTTGCACAGATTTGGAACAACAATTGTGTGTGGCTGTGGAGCTCCGGGGTCGTCCATTAATCGCAGAGTTGGCAGCTTAATTGCTTAATACTGTTCATGCTGCAGTGTCCTGGAGCAAGTTAGAACAGCAGATTGAAACCTAAACTGCTGGTGATGGTTATTACTGTAGGCCAACATCGTGGTAGTTTGGGGTTTGTGAAGGCAAACTTTGAAGTACTTTACATGAAAGTCCACTTAATAAGTGCATATTTTTCTACTTTAAACCTTTAAGTCTCTTTGTGTTTGCACCTTTTAGACCAACATCCCAGACAATATTTTTAAAAGCCAAAAAACTTTGAAAACACAGTCATTGAGGGGTTTTCCTTTGTGCTACAGCAGCAAATAAACTGTGAGGGTAGTGGGAAATGACCAGAAAATCTCTACTTTAAATCCCAGGACTGCTGGGGGAAAAAAAAAATGTTCTTTTCACAGAAGAATAGCGAGTTAAGCAAAAAGGCTGTCCTGCTACGTAATCACACGTCATTGCTGAGGTTAGGTGTTTACAGGAATCTGATACAGACGTTGCTGGATCATCACCGTCTCACGCAGGATCAACCTCACTTTGCTATGACATTTTATATTGATTTAGTGTAAACTGATTATCAAGGCCTCTGTCATATTACACTGGACATTACCGTAGCAGTGATGCTTTTACGTCAATGTCAAACACAGTTACCATGAAACTCATTACTGTGATATATAAACATTTCTGTTTTGGCTTTACGGTGCTCAGACACAAACATGAGCCGGAGAATTACTCCGCCGAACTGATATTATTTCAACAAGCTGAATCCCCCTCAGCAGATGAGTGGAGTTTTCTCTCTCAACAATCTTGAGGCCTCATCATAAAAGCCTCGAAGCTCGATTAATCCAAGAGAAAGGGGCCTCTGTGATCCCAGGCTGTGAATAGGAGCTTCATATCCAGTTGTGAAAACACAACACAATTATGAGTGTATCAGTTCTAATACCTAAAACATCAGTGGAAAAGCCTGTGATATCCCTGACACGTGTGCCTAAATTAGCAGTGCAGGAGCAGCACCCTCTCGGTGTTAGGTGTTCCTCCCCTGGGTTCTCGCTGCTTTGCTCTGAGAAATTAAGAGGCTTTAATGTACCCCGCTCGCTGGACTCCTCCTCACTTCCTGCCCTGTACCAGCCTCTACTATGAACTGTAACTCTGCGGTGCGCTGTAATCCGACAACGTTTTGACAGCTGTTGCCATGAAGGAAGTGGGTGCAACTAAAGCACAGACTGAAAAAAAAAAAAAAAATCAGGCGAGCTTCACCCCCCCCCCCACACACACACACACACACACGCGCTCATACGCTCTCACACACACCTCCTCCTGACTACCTTCCATTCCCACTCTCATCCTCCTGGTCTGCTCGGACGTGCTGTTGTTGAGGCTGTCAAGCAGAGAGAGTGAGATTATTCTTGAACTACTGAAAGCGCCAGAGCAGTTGCTGTTCCAGCATCACCCTGCTTCACAGGATGTATTTGTGCTGCCGTGCAGAGGATCGTGTGCAGTGTTGTTTGTGCTGTAGTTGTACTGGATAGTATAGATACAGACTTAACGGCGTTAACAGCCCTGTCTTTAGAAATGACATTTCTATGTAGATAAACGGCAAATACATATACATATACATATACATATGAAGGAAGCACAGCTGTGGCTGAATTCTTTTGTGATATTAACATTAGGAGGAAATGTGAATTAACATATGTACAGACATGTTGATACTGAACATATCGGTAAGTTCACTGCAGGAAAAAAAACCAACCTCAGTATACCGAATTAAGCAAGTGTCCACTGTATTGGTGCGACAGTATGTTTTAGTGTAAAACTTTTTCCTTCAAAAGTTACATAGTCTTACTTTAAATCAACTTTTACAAAACTGTACGATTCGAGGGTAATTAATGAGAATCCTAGCATTAGCTTCTCCAAGACCAAGGCATCGGTTGAAACATATGTGCCGAGCGCTATGAAAACACCTTAGCTCATGCCGCAGGTCTGTGTAGCTCACAGATTTATGATTTTTTTTTCAGCGCGTTGGGAAAAAGCGAGTTCCTCTCTGGAAAGTGTGATAGGGGTCTGAAGAGTATGTGCCTTCCTCGCCTCCTTCCTGCGCCCTGCCCAATAGCTTACCCTGTTTATAACTGTTTTTGATTGTTGTTAAGTACCTGTCAAAGCTCCCGCTTGTCCCTCACGCCTGGAAAAACATGTGAGCTCAGCATCTCTCAAAACAGGAGCAAATTAAGAAAATGCATTGCATTAAGGAAAAATACACAGTGTGCTGTATATATCTGCTAGTGCAGATCTGCTGTTCACACAAGGATGACTTTGTTTGAATCAGACTGTCAATAATGTTGAGTGAAAAGGTTTATAAAGCTGCTAGTGTCTTAGAAACACATTTCATTTATTGCTGTGGTAACAGCAATATTAATTCAATAATCGCCTTAGCATAAATTGCAGATGGGGCTGCTCAAATTATTAAACACCAAGATGAGCGCTTACGTGTAATATATCTTGAATATGTCTTGTGCACTGTAAAAACTATCAGTGTTTTTTTCACTAGAAGTGAGCCACTCCATACTGGAGGTCCCGGCACTTATTTTTCCAGTGACTAGGGAGAAAGCTCATTGACCATGACTGAGGCCTCTCCACAAAATGCAATGGATAATGATGATAACTGGCTCAGGAGGTTTTCAACACTTGCTCACAATCATAAAAACGTCAGCTTCTCATGACAAAGCTCATTTTTCCAAAAAAAAAAAAAAAAAAAATCTCCCTCCGTTATAACATGCCGCACTCCTAAGTACAAATGAAGAATTCAATATGGCCCATAAGATGTATAAAATCTGACATTCTCCTTCTGGAAAAAATGGAATAATAAACAAACAAATTATTCTATAAATAATAATGGAGCATATGTTTCTTTCATTGGCAAACATACTTGAAGTGCAGGGAAAGCCCCAGAGACCCCATAGCAAGTTAGGGGGATGGGATAAACATAGATCTGTGTAGACGCCTGGGTTTTTTGGCAAGCCTCCTGCGCCTGCAATTGCACCGGGAGAATTGGAGCGCTTGCCAGGAGAGGTGCAGGGTTAGAAACATTTTATTCTTGAGGAAATTCCACCTATTACTCCATTATTCATCATAATCTCCGAGGAGATAGATGGTCTAACTGCTCTAGCAGAGACTGTTTTCAGGAAAACAGTTCATCACGGTAGATATCCTAGACAAGAGAGTGTTCTGATGTATCACCAGTAGGATGTATGTGATGGACATATTCTCCTCAGTCCATCAATTTACTTAGACAGTAAGTACTTTGGAGATCACTGAATGGATATTCAATACCATAACTACACAGCTTTAAATGTCAGAGTCGAACAGCCATTTAGAATTGTGAAGGAGAAATTTCCTTCAACCAGGTCACCACCTGTTTTGTGCATCAGGGATGTATGAAATATTAACAACTGGGACAAATTGTGGGTTTTGTTTTCCCCCAAAATGTTGATGTTATATAAGCACATAAGGGAAAGTTGTACAACTGTGAATTGAGGGGGACCTGGAAGTTTCTATCAGCAGCTGCTCTGACCTACGACCACTCATTTGTGTCTGTGTGTGGGGGTGATGTTGGGGAAATCAGTTTTAGTTGTGGTGACTGTGTGTGTGTGTGTGTGTGTGTGTGTGTGTGTGTGTGTGTGTGTGTGTGTGCGTGCGTGCTGTTGGGAGGAGGGTTACAATGGCAGGCTGATGAAAGTGTGGGGGTTTACAGAGATGGGCCATGAAGCTGCTGTCCAGCTCATGCTTCAATTGTGCTGTAAAGATTCCCCAGCTGTCCGAAGGATTACCCCGTGTGCTTATGTGATTAGGATACATGGCACCGTGGCTAGACCAGGCGCCTCTGACCCGGAGAATGCAGAATGAGATGAGATAGGAGGAAAAAGGATGGACGGGTGATGCTGCGGAGGCCAGAAACACCCAACATAAAAGGTGGGGTCTGTTGAGGTCACGGGAAGGCAAATAGCCCCGTTGCTACCTTTGGCTATGAAAGGCCGAGTATTGTAACGAAGGACGCCATCAGGAGAGACTCGTTTTCTAAAACAGAATTTGACTGTCAACAATTTAATTCCTAAAGCCAGTTGTCTGCGAAAAAAAAAAAAAAAAAAACAACGTCTTCACTTTCCACCGACGTTGAACACTCTGCCTCAAAAGGACATTTCTTTTCGCAGATCTATCTTCGTTATGACCGCAGACACGAAGCTATGTGTATGTTTTTTCGACAGTTCAATGAAAGCAGCTGTTGACTTCCCGCATGTGAACCGCGTGACAGAGCTTTGAGAGGCTGCAGCGCGCGCGCTCCCGCGGCCGGAAATCAGTTCTTGGCGGACGATCACGTGTCGACTAAACACCTGCGAAGACCACAAACTGCTGGGACATCGCTGCTCATTTAATTGCGTATTATCTTGATTTATCTGCTTACATCGCTACTGTGATTACTGAGAGTCAGTTCTACTTTGAAATGTTTGTTAATGGCTGCCCCCCCCCCCACTTCCTCCCCTCCCCCCTCCCACTTCCTCTCTTCCCCCCCACGCGCTCAATTAACGAGAAGGCGGCAGACAGGTGAGGAAACCGCTGCCGCCCAGGAGGATGTCGGAGGATATGCTGCAAGTTTTGGCTGCCGAACCACACACACACACACACACACACACACACACACACACACACACACAAAAGTTTCTCAGAAAGGCAGCATTCAAAGGACAACACGCAAACCCTTTTCTGGGACGGTCGGGATCACGTTCAAGCTTTTTGAAAAGGAAGCGCGCGGAAAGGTAAGCTTAAGTGACGCTTAGCAATGCTACCTAATGTTAGCAAGTAAAATTTTTTTTTTTTTTTTTCCCCCTCACCTCCGCAGAGATTCAGTAAACATCAGCCGTACATAATAGCTACCGTTACAGCATATCGTATGCCTAAAGGGTGCTGGTTCGGTTGTTTGCCGTCTGTTTCCTGCCTTAGCCATGTGGGCCAACTGTTTAACTCGGTTTAGCACAAGCGGTGTTAACTGAAGGGACAGACTGACTGAAGGGACAGACTGACTGAAGGGACAGTGCATGTGACGACAACATCTGTCTCCTGTATTTTGGGGGGTACCGGTGTTGAATGAGAGGGGGGGGGGGATCTTCGTTTGTGTTTTTAATAGAAAGAGGCTCTTTAAATTCATTTGAGGAGTGTCTGTCATGTTGAAGATTTTTTTAAATTTAATCTGGAACATGCTGTGTCATTGTTTTTTATTTTTTTACTCTGTCTCACCCTGCCTTGCTCTTGATCTTGATCTTGACTGGGTTTCAACCCCTCAAACTTTTGGTTTTTGTCTCGATCTGGTTACGCTCTGGTCTTCGTGGTGACTTGGTTTCGGTTCAGGTGGTCTTGACTACAATGCTAATAGGTACTCTGACCTCTCTTGACAGACTATTACACATTCTTGAAATCCCACTGCCTTAGAGGTTTATTACAGCATGCCGTTTACAGTACATGTGCCACGATCACTCATAAAAAAAAAAAGCCTAACTAAATAAAGGCTTATACATGTACTCGCTGTCATGATTGGTAGAGAACATATGCCCCGTGGACAACTTGGGAAAGCTTTAAAATATGGGAAACATCGATGCCAACACAGGAAGAGGCAGCACTTTTCTTCCTGCATCCTGTTACTAAAATGTGTTCATGTTGGCTTGGGAGAACTCGGAGTGACTGACATGTGAAATGACAAACGGTGTGACAACATGGTGCGTGTGAGTGGCCCTCCGGTGCAGAGTCCTGCACAGCTGCAGATTGCCCGCTCGACTGTACCAGACGCCGTGGCATGGGTTCAACAGTAACGCTGACCTCATGGGTCACAGCGAGCGCTGCCTGCTAACTGGGGGCAGTGAAACCATTGCTATTGCCCATAAATTACGACGCCGTAACGCAAATAGGGTAAAGTCGCGAGGCATATGGAAAGGCAACTCATTCATTCACTCGCCACCTCCCCTGTTACGACAGCAACGACGAATTTGGTGTGGGAATATGAGCTAAGGAGATAGTAATCCCGTCTATAAATGCAAGATAGTTTGCTTTAGCTGGATTCCCACCCTTGCGGTTTTTGTGACAAGCATTTCCAAACTAAATTGAATACCAAAGGATCGTGGGGTTTCGTTTAACGGAGAGGTACTTGAGGATCTGTCACCGCAATCTCAACAAGTGTGGTTGGCTGCTTCAATAGGAGCCTCTCATAAGGACAGAAGAAAGGAAAGACCACATTGTCGGTGGGGGGCGGGTCTCCATTTTGTGTGAATTTGGCCATTTGTTGGCTGAGGTCAGCGCCTTAAGATTAGTGTTGGTGGTGTTGATGGTGTGTGTGTGTGTGTGTGGTGGGGTGGGACTAAATTGTTAATCCATTGATTTAGCTGGAGTTAACACGCTGGCCAGGGTCCAACAGA
Organism: Brachyistius frenatus; assembly: GCF_029030835.1. Taxonomy (NCBI): domain Eukaryota; kingdom Metazoa; phylum Chordata; class Actinopteri; family Embiotocidae; genus Brachyistius; species Brachyistius frenatus. Next base: position 2,758,069 of record NW_027210611.1, read on the forward strand.
GACTTAAGTCACAATTGGAGTGGGACAGATATATTCAGAGGAGACGGTGGGAAAGTTGAAATACCGCTTTTCTTTGACAAAAAGGGGAATTTGAAGAGGAAATTGAAGCAACAGTCTGCGGTAGGTTTGTGGAGAAGTTCTTAACTACTGTCTACACTACACTTTGTGATTTGCTTTTGCTAATATTTTGAGATTGTAAAAAATAAGAAATACAGAGGAAATTTTGGCGTGCAAAATAGCCGGCCCTTTGGCAATATATAAGCATTTTTAGGCTGACTTATTGAAAAGACAAATTGCAAAACCTCACAATCATGGCCAAAAATCTTTTATAAATGTTTTATTTTTGTAGCGCACTGACAGACCAGAATTTCCTTGGCAATGTAAACATGAGAAACATTGTCATCGTGCATAAAAACGGTGATGAATAATTTCATTTTAAAGATAATGGAACAAGGGGTGCACTGTCAAACATGCTGACCTGTAGACAGATTTAGAGATTCTTGGAACATGTTAAAACAGGACAGTGAGAGCGTAACCATCCAGGACAAAGAAACATTCCTTGTGTCAGTGATACTTGTGTTTTTTCACGTCTGTGTTTTCAATTATACTAGCAGGCTTGTTGAGAGAGACAAGCAAGATTACAACGGGGGAAAAAAAAAAACACTCATCATGCTAGACAGCTATTTATGGAGCCGCTGTAGCCTTGCAGGAATGGTCCTCCACCTTGACTTATTGAATTATGGAGAAGCTGTCGACAGGTTGAGCAACTGTCTCCTTCTCTCTGTGTTTCCTTACATTCACTTTATTCAACACTGCGCTGCAGCTGTCAGTGTGTGCTCCATTCCTTGGCTGCAGCCAGCCAGGGCAGATGAATGCACCTTGCAGTTTCAAATCACAGTGACCTCAGGTCTTATTCGCTCACCCTGCTTCTCAAAACACCAGTCGACTGACACCAGCAACTCGCCCTTCAACAGCAGATTTCGGCGGTGTAGCCATGTATATTGGGCGACTCCGCACCTACTAATTTTCATCCAGTGTCATCGTTTTATGAAGTAGAGTGCTCTCTATGTAACGAAGTGGGGGAGCAATTTGTATGGAGATAGGTGGATTGGTATGCAATGCATCAGACTTAAATATAGATGACAAGGCTTTGCAGAATTGTCTTACATTGATGTACAGTTTAGACCATAAATATTTGGTCTGAAGTCTTTTTTTTGTTTGTTTGTTTTCAGGACACATTTGGTATGACATTGAATAATGGATACTAATTAAAGGGCCAAGTCTCATCCATATGTTATTGCAATCTCTCGGACATTACAACTGAGATTTAGACAGGTGATTCCCCAGGAGTCAGACAGTTAAAAAAGAAAAGTTGTCTAACATTTTGCTGAAGCGCCAAGCTTTAGCTGCACCACTTGTTGGTCCAGCCACAAAATACAATTAATTATATAACAGGTGTGTTTTCTGTAAAATGACTTTTGACATTTGAGCAAACCTTACAGTGGAGTCACATACCAGTAATGTGTTGACTCCTGTAAGAGTGCACAGCTGTCCACTGAGATCTTGCTGAGCTTCCCTTTCCTGAGCACTTTGCTTTTCCAGCTTTGTTGTTCTGTAAAGTAAATTTATTGTCCTGTTGCCCTGCTGAACTTCCGTACCAGGTCAGATAGTGTTTAGTGAAAAAAGCATGTTAAGTCATTATTTTTGAAAGCCTTTTTAAAAAATAAAAAAAATTAAAGGGTCTTTTAAGACTGAAAATGAAGTGCTTCAAACTTAACTACTAATACACAAAAAGCAGAAGGCATGCTGAGCGTGGTGGTGTTTAAAAATTGGAGGTCATTAAAATGTAAGCATGCACTTCAAATTGTGATTGCTTTTAGTTTGTAGCCAGCTCTCAGTTGTGACTGCAGGGAATAATGACATCACTGTGCGGCTGGTAGAGAAGGTGGCTGGCCGGGACCAGGCCCGTGGACCACATCCAGAAACACGGTAACCTTCCAGTGAAGCTGTATGAAGGTGTTCAATTTCATCCAAGTTGACAATACCCCTGCCAAAAGGCAAATTCATGTGAAGCGGATCTGCCACCTTCCTGGCTTTCCCCTTCAGAGCTCGTAACCACACACACTGTGACAAGTATCAGTTGGTTATAAGTTAAGCTGAGCATGCCAGCCTCAACAGAGCAGACCAAGGAGCGTGGCCGTGAGGGGCGGGAGAAAAAGGTGTGGCAATGAGATGTTGTCTTGTTAACTGGGAATATCCGGCAGCAGCGACCATTACAGATTAATGTGCAGCAGGTGTTGGGTGTCTAGACTAGCAGAGAGAAGTACACTCGCTGAGTAATTGACAGTGCAGGTGCATCTTGGGCTACTGCCAGCATGTGGGGCTGCTGTGATGTTTTTAGCTGCATGACATCTCAGTTTTAGGGCTCGAGCTATTACATGAATTGCCTCAGAGCTCTGATAAAAAACACTGTTCCTGCGGAATGCCAGATTTGCTTGTAAAACGTCTCTCAACTATTACAGACTTTTGTTTCTTTTACATTGACAGCTATTAATGTAATTTCAGTTTTTGGCTTGTTGAAGTGATATAAAATGACTTGGCAAGCTGTCTGGAATAAAACTCTCGACTTTGTCCACTTAATCATAAAAACCTGGTGGGTTTGGCTTCCTCTGTTGACTCAAAGCAGTCTGAGCCAAGAAATACAATCAAATGTTTTTGAAAAAGCCAGTCATGGTGGGCAACATGGACAGGATAATGTCACCTGATATTCAGTGATATTGGGAGAATGGTTTGATGTTACTCTCTTATACTAATGGCCTCACTGTAGTGTTAGTGTAACCTTCCAAAGGACAGGGTGGGGCAAATTTCTACTATTTTCTTGGTGAATACTAAAAACACTACATTTTGCAGCTTTTACCTGCTTTAAATTTGTAGTCTCAAAAACAATATTTCAATACAAAAGTTCAAGATTTATATTCTTAGTATGAGGTATTTATGTACAACTAAAATCCCATTTAAAAAAAACTTTTTTTAAATGAAAGTTTTTCAAAAAAGGGAAAATGAAGCATGCAATTTGCATGAAGTTCAACTGTTCGATAGATCAGCAAGTGAGCAGTATCTGATCCGTGTTAAATTTACTGTTGCAGTAACTGTGATGCCAATTTTATTCCCTGACCTGTGTGGCTGCTCCTGGCTCGAGGCCCTCGCTGGCTATCAGTCTTCAGGGCTAAGAGGATAATGTGTTAGCTGATATCTTAGCTCAGTGTGGTGCTGAAATGGGAAAAGGGGGAGTGTGGAGGAGGTAATGATGGACCACTTTGGTTTCTCCTGAGAACGAGGAATTTAGGTCTGATCACGGAGGGTCCGGTTTGTACACGGGAACAAATGCGATTTCCAGTTTGACCTGAATTTTGTTAATATCATATGCACATTTGCTGTTCAGACACTAATGAGCATTTCTAATGTTTTTAGTTGTTGTTGTTGTATTATCTCAAGAGATAAAGTTGCTGTAAAATGTCGAAAATCGAAAGCATTGTTTTAATCCTCCAGATAAAAAGATATGACAAGGAAGCCATGTTTTTACGGCTTAGATGAGCCCATGAAACACGACTTCAGCACACTGGCTACAGGGTGAAACGAGTGTGGATGCAGTGCCAGGCGAGGGTCCTCTTTCTCTCCTCACTCTGAGCCTCTCCAGTCATGGATCACGGAGCTGGAGAAGCAGCTAATAGCTCTCTCTAGCTGGGACTGTGCTAAATACTCCCTCCACTAAAATTATTCCTCAGAGAATCAATGGGCCCATTCTTTTGTGAGCTGCAGTTTGCTTGATGGTCCCAACCTCAATGTGAAACATTAGACAGCAATGGGGAAAACATAAAACATAATACTTGTGTGACCAGCTTGTCATTGGCTGTGTTAAGAATTTTGTCCAAGATAGTAGGTTCAGTGAGGGAGAGGCTAGAGAGGGTAATAGGCTCTCTGCAGATCAGATCGCAGCACTGATGCACAGAAAAGGAGGAGCTTTCGATGGGTATCACTGTAAATATTTTGTCTACCCTTTTCGCAGAAATACAAACATGCAATATTTAATTCCCAAGTAATTCTTTCACCAAGTGTCATGGACGTAGGACTTGCTGTCGGCTTGTCGGTGCACCATTTTGATCCAGGTTGAAATATCTCAACTAATATTTGATTATTTGCCATAGTTTGTACATGTATTCATATTCCCCTGAAAACTTGATTTGAATGATTTTCCTAATTAGGATTCATCTGGTTCCACCAACAGACCAAAGTTTGAACCTAACTTGTGAAGTGTTTTGCCATCTACAGTCTTAGAAGTCGAGTTCCTGGAAAGAAACACACCCTTTCGGTTTAATTTTACAGCAGAGTCAAATTCTCTTTTGCACCGTGGTCAAAACCAGCACCTTGAGACCAGGGGTCAAAGATGAACCACAGTCTTTTTGTCTGCCCCCCCCCCCCCTTTTTTTTTGATTGAGTTCCACTAAAATGTCTAACGTCTGAAATGGATTGAAACACTCACTAGAAAAACAAACATCTCCATTTCAGCTCTTTATAATGGTGATCGTGTTTTCTGTTGAAGGCGTTTTTAATCTTCCAGTAATTGTTCTTTCACTCAACCGCACGGATCACTACTCTTCACCCAGAGAGTTTAGCCGAGCTCATGACCGCAACATCTCCGCTGTCTTACCACAATAACCTGGTCTTGGATGCTTACCCACCCATAACTCACAACCGCCAGGATTTCTAGGGTCTTTGCTTCCCAAATCAATTATCACTGAGCTGCTCCGACTTTCCGAGGTGATGACGGAAGCCTTTCTTTGTATTCAGAAGCTCAAAAAAAACCTCTAGATCAAATTCGAAGAAACTTTCATCAGCGATTTAGGTAAAAAGCCTCGCAATATCCAGGAATTACTTATTAAATAAAGAGAAATGCATGATGACATAACTGCAAAATCAGGCATTTATATTATCTCGGGAGAATGCAAAACTTGCGCGGAGTGGCACAGAAACAAATTAAGCTGATTTACACTCAAGTGTTCACAGCAGACCAGCAGAGTAAAGTACCAAAATCAGCTTAATGTGGCTAAGCCTAAATATTTATAAAATCAGTTGTAATGGGCTTCTGCCCTTGGCAGTACCATCCTCTCCAGTGTCACTGTGGATACAAGCTAGGAAATGGTGACTTTTGATGTCAAATGTGAAATTGTATTGATCAGACTTTATCCATCAGTTGTGGTTTTGGTTTAATAAAATTGATAAATTGTTGCTGCTAAAAGGCCACAAATACTGGGCATGGAAACCCTCCTAAAACTTGTATTTATTGAGTTTGGTCGTAATTATAAGTCTGGATCGGCCTCACTTTCATGTTCCCCTGCCCATGCCAGACTTCTGCTCAACTTGTCTATTTGGTTACTATTACTGAGGCTTTGTTCGTACTTCAATGGAAGCTGATATGAGTTGTAAGAGGAGCCTGTTGCTACAAGAGTCTCTGCAAAGGTCAAACATGGTGGTTTGTTTTTGTCGGATCCCTCTGGGATGCAGAGTGAATAACTTTAAGGCTTTTTACCTGCAGGCAATAGGGAGCAACAGCACCCCTGCCAGTTGGTCAATTAGAGACAAACATTTCTTTATGGACCTGCCAGTTTGGAAAGTGTAAACATTTCATAACAATGGCCAAAATGTAGGAGGAGAAGGAAATGCGTTTAAGGAGAAACGGCATTATCAGCAAAGTTTTGGTTCTTTCTTTAGTGTGATGAGACTTCAGATTTCAGTTTGGCTTTAAATTTATTTTGAAGTTTTCAACTTTTTTCTGTTTTTTTTGAGGGAGTGTATATATATATATATATATATATATTTATATTTCTTGCACCATGTCATTGGTCCATTAGATTCTGTAGGTGTTGCTGAATGCGTCCTCTCACCCCACCAAGTTGTCCTCGTACTTCAAGTCAAGTTTACATCATCCAATGCAGAATGTATCTACACGGTACACCTGTAGGACGGAATGCAGCCAAGAATGCATACCTTTTCCCGACTTCCTCAGCATTTCGATAAGCACGTGGTGCATGGGATATAACTTTATTTGTCAGTCACGTCAGGCTCGAGTGTGACGAGAAATACATGTGGAATGTTAAGTGTAGTGTATCAGAAAACATCAAAAAAGGCACAGAGGCCCGAGGAGCCCATAAAATTAATGAGCCAGATTCACTTCTGCAGAAAACAAAGAGGAAGAGAGAATAGGCTACTGTATGAAAAGGGTCACAGTTCAAGTTCCTGTGTGTTTTACGGTCTGCTGAACCATAATATTTCACCTATTTAAAAATGGGCAGGCTTTACATCCAGGATGTGGCGACAGCTTGGGAAGACTCTGGGCAAGTGCCAAGAAAATGGAAACTGCTTTGATTTCATATTGGCTTACCAAGATAATAATTAAGGGACATGCTGCAAATCCATTTACTGGAATCAAACATTATTTTGTCTGCTTTTAAATCTTTTTTCACCCCCACATGTTTTTGTGGAGGCAGATGTTAGTTATAAAACACTGCCATTAGTGGACACTCTTTTTAAAAGCCTATGTGCTGCTCGTTGTGATTTTTAATGGGGTAGGCGTCAATAATTATAAAGGGTTGGTTAAAGATTTCCTTATTTCATAACACTTGGCGTGCTTTGTTTTATACTCTAATATCGTCTGTAGATTAACTAAAGATGTCACAATGAGATACAGACTCACAACTGGGAAGCTTTACCTCCTCTGTTCTAATATTGTTTTCAAGACTTTGCGTCTTTCTTAAATGCACCGTATGTCATTTCTTTCACCACGGATCTCTCAATCCAAACGTAACAAAAGATGTAGCTTTTATGATGTCGTAAAGTAGTTCCCTCCTTCACTCTGATGTATCATCTGGTCTTTCCCATGGTTTTTCCCAGAAGTTATACTAAGTAGAGAGAAGTTATACCGAGTGGATGCGACTCCATAATTTTTGGCTGATGCACGATGCCATTGTCCATCGCTGATGGCTGACGTTAATCACTTCCCTTCTGGGTCCACATGGACCAAATACTATAAACAGATTTTTGTGACCTCCCATGAACGCTTTGATTGAAGTGAATCGCAGATCAGAGTTTTGGGGCATTTCAGTGTCATACATCCAGCTGAACGCATCCCTCGAGACAGTCGCACAGTTAAGTGGACACAGAAAGGGAGCTGGTTCAAATAATTAGATAGATAGACATGTTGAATGATGAAAAAGGCAAATTAGTGTGCAAAAAACTATTATAATAGTGTATATCTTTACATTTACATTTCTCCTTAAACTTTATGTATGCTATTTGCTCCATCCGCTGAGGAAGTCGGTAAAATGCAGTTGAAATCTCTGGAAAAAGACAGTATTAAATGAAGCTGTATTGCTGAACTTATGCTACTGTTGTGTATTCTCTCAATAATCCTGTTTTATAAATTTGCTATGAAAGTGATTAATATACTTTTTGTGACCCCTTTTCATGATTTCCTGTGTTCTTTCAGTAAATTAGTGTTGTTATTGTCTTATAGTTTGTACTGCAGTATACCTGCAGGATGAAGATGCTTATAATTTTTTTTTTTTTTCAAGGACAGTTTATTTTTGTTATTACATAACCTTGTAGAGTTGCAGAGGTTTGCAAATTTGTAACCATTTGCCCTGTTAGTGATGCAATCTGAATTTGAAAAACATCCAAATCAAACCAGCGGGACAAATGTCTCCACTTCGCTGGTGCCTGAGTGCCGCATGCGTCCACGGTGACAATCTCTGCCCACCAAACAAGAGGGAAAAGCCACAAAAGCTGCTTCCTGGGGGAACTGTAGCACCACTGGCGCCTGCATGAGTGTGATATAAATCCCAGCTGCTTTGAAAATAATTAGCGCAGGGATCAAGGCTAGCAGGGCAGTCTCCCCGGCCTGGCGCTGAAGAGGAGACAGGTGCCACCGGCGGCCTAAGCCCCTGGAGCTGCACCCTTGTAGCACAGAGCAGGTCCAGGCTGGGAGAAAGAATGCCAGTCTCGATTAAACAAAAGAAAGGAGCCCCACTGGTCAAGCAGCTCTTGTTTTTTTTTGTTGTTGTTGTTGTGCTCCTGCATCACACATTTCATTGGAGGGCTGCTGGGTTTGCGATTGTTATGGGTCAGAGAAGAGAAAGCGACAGGAGCATTCAGTTTGAGGGGTGGGACATTTGTGTCCACCCCTGTGACCTCGCCATTGAATTGACCCCTGGTATGATGAAAGCTATGTTTACATTTGGTCATTATCTACAGACAGAAATGGAATTGCCGCGTTGGAGTCCAATGCAAATAGATGGCGAGGAGATTGGAAGTGAAAACGTTCCAAAGAGTTCAGGGCTCGAATGGAGATTATTCAGACAGGTGACAGGAAATCGCAAAGAACACACCAGTAAGTCAAATGACTATATCGTCTATTAAGATTTACCGAGTTGACACGTAAAAGCCTCGGCAGGCTTAAAAGTGTGTGTTGGATCATTTAACGGCTTGAAAAAGGAGGAACTGGTGACGTCCCGAAACGGACAATCCAACAATCTTGCCAAATTCATGCAGCTATAGTTCAGGTGTGAATGTAATGTCTCTCTCTCTTTCATTTGTCATTCCTCACGTTGCAACCATGTTTTGTACATGAATCCAACTGCAACATCATGAATAACTTGAAGGAAAGAATGTCTGAAAGTGCTGTCCCTATGTACCCATCCGTCTCATCATTGTACAAAGACATACAGAAGAGTCTCTTGGAGAGTTATTAAAAGGTAAACTCTGAAAGCAGGCTTATCACCCGGCCTTTGAGTCTGACGGGTTTAAATGTCTTTTCCTTTAGAAGTGATTGACTTGCAGTTTAAGTACTCTGACCATTTGATTATTTTTATGAAACACTGTTCAAATTGAAGTAGGTAGTTCAACTTAAAGACAAATATTCAATACAATTTTATTTTATTTATATAGCGCCAAATCCCAACACGGGTTATTTCATGGCACTTACCACATTAAAGTCCTTACAGCAGAACTTTACAACATTATACAGAGAAACCCAACAATTCAAAAATTCCCACATAAGCTAGGACTGCCCTTTTATTAAAAAAATAAATAAAAATATGCAGAAAGGAATTTAATTGAGTACTGTATTTAGCCTGCACTCTTAAAGCAGGATTAAGTGTAGAATTCCATAATATTTCTCAAGAAAAACACAAACCACTGATGTGTCACAAGTGATTTTAGTAACTGATGCATGACATCCATTAATTCAGTTTTTCCTACAACGGAGATCTTTTGAAGGAGTCAGCGCCTCAAAAGTGAGTTAACGTGACCGCGTCTCCCCGGTTTAGTTCCGACTTGTAACGGAGCTTCCCACGTCTGCTTACCCTCATGGAAACTCCTCTGCCCCCATTGCTTTGGAGTATCCTGAGAGCCTGTCAGTCATTGTCTAGACAAACCATCATTTTCCACTTTTTAAGAAGTGTGGGGGATCCCTGGCCGCGGTCACCCAGAGCACCGGAAGGAAAAACCGGACGAGGCAGTTCCCTCAACTGAGCGACGGCTCCCAGGTTCGAGCCGGGGTTCCCCTCGCTGATTGGACTTGCGGTGTTTAGTGTTGGAGAACCAGACAGTTGAGACGTTCCCATGTCATCTTTTCTATTGTCTTTTGCTCTTAGGTCAGGGATTCTCTTTCCGTCCCACGTTGGCGGTGCTGTTGCCAGTGTTACTGTGGTTAGGAGGCTTACAGAAAGAGCTAGGAGACAGCTGTCCTTTAACTGGAGAAGCCAGGTTCAAGCCCTGGTTTTGGCAAACATCCACCCTGCTGCAGAGTCCTTGACGATGACACTTAATCCTCCTGGTGCTGACTCGACATATTGACCTCCCTGTAAAGAGGGGCAAAAAACAAAAGAAATGGAGGCGTTGGGAATTTGTATTATTTTTGTGACTCATACAGGATAGATGAAATTGTGACTGAATGCTATAATAACATTCACAGCGGGAGGAAGTTACTTCGCGCTTATACGTAAGCAGTGTATTATGCTTATTTTTGTGGCACTTGTGCTGTTATTTCCATTTACTTCTTGAAAACTGCCTTCTGATGTCCGCTTCACTTTTGTAAGCAGTAGAAAGTTTAATCGCTCGGATAACTAGCATGTGTAACAAGACCCAGGCTTTATTTAGCCTTTGGAGGTGACATCAGTCACAGGGACGTGAAAGGTATTTCTGTGCCCCTTGCCAATAGCCTCATTCTTTTGAAGTTGTCAGACTTGACTTTTACCTCCATTCAGGCCTGCATAGCCAGCTGCAGGTATCCTGTCATATCCGAGTTGTATACAGAGACGAACAACAGGATTGATGACGTTTGCTTCAAACTTGATATTTCTCTGCCTCATGCTCCAATATTTAGTCAGTGATTCCAGACTGATGACCACAAGGTCAGTTCCTATTATAACCCAGAAAAAAACTCTCACGCTCTCCTGCTAAATGTCAAGTAAAATTATGACGACGGTGGTTTATGCCAGACCAGGTCAGTAACAGAAAAGCAGCACCTGGCATATCATTGTTACGTGCATGTGCCAAACACACTTTTCTCTCATTACTAGTTGAGGGATAGTAGTACATTTTGTTTATTGAAATAATGAGCTGGGATTTATTATTTCCTGTTGGAGAGGAAATATGGACACTTATTAAACACCTCGTATTCATACACTTGCACAACGAAGAGAAGCCGGAAAAAGCAATAAAGAGGGGAACCTAGAGAAGAATGGGGAATGTAAGTGTGCCAGTTTTTTTAGGAAGTTCAATCTGGAGACAACACCCTTCATTTGTCAGAGGCTTTCCTTAAGGTCATGAAGCAGACTTGATGAGGTGCTCAGGTACTTCTCATGCTCAGCTAAAGTAGCAAAGCTCTCGTTTCTTCTATGAGGCTCGGCCATAGAAAACTGTGTTCAACCGGGCAGAGCTCCTGAGCCAAGACACAAAGATGACTGAGGAAGACCTATGCGCAAAAATCTATGTTTATTGATTTTATTTTAAATGGATGCCAATATCCACATTAGAATCCGTGTGCTGCCCCAGGCTCAAGAACAGTCATGGGAAAATCTGAGCTTCATACAAATAATTAGCATTGAGGATACATTTCAAGCAGGCATCCATTTCCAGATTTTAAAAAAAAAAAAAAATACTTTGGTGAAAGTTGCTCAGTGATTGTTTGCCCAATTGGTCTGTGACCACAATTTGTCAGGACAAATCATATGACTGAGATACTTCCTTTCAAAACAGTGTTTAAGAAACCACAAAAGTATGAAAATCAGCCCTTATTTTCAAATTAAAGGGCAAGCACATTTACAGTCCACATTACAGAGATTCTTGATCAGTTTGAAGCTTTCAAGTAATTTTATATCATTGCAACCACAAATGTTAAATTTTTAGGTTGTTTTAAAGTGCTCCAGGCTTAGCATAATGATTGAACATTGTATGTACTGGAAGTGATCCACATTTTTATATTGTGGGATATCTGCAGTAGCAGCCTTCCATTGGTTTCCCTCAGTGAATTTAAGAGTAGGAAAGAGGATGGCTGTTAACTTTGTGTGTGTACTGACATCAGCCACTGACCAGGGCTGTCAAATAGACATCAAAACATGCACTTAAGCAAACTGCACACTCCCTTTTCCCACATCCCATCCCAGCGCCCTTTATGTTGTCCACACAATGGAAATCCAAACACACAAGAAAGATTTTTCCATGCAAATCTGAAATCCATACAGGAAAAAGAAAAGTATGCCATTTGAGATTCACCATGCGCCCAAAGAAAACAACACTGTAAAGTGCTTGTGTCGCCAGCCCGACAACCTCGTGCCTTTCAATTATGCTGCCAGCAGTATATCAACTTGACAAATACTGAAGGATGTGACCTCTTGATCTGAGCTGAACCCAGCCTCACCTCAAAGTCGTGGTCAGTCCGAGTTGACGAACAAAACTGTGATACCTCGAAAAAAAGAGTTCACACGGCCACATTCAGCAGCACAAATCAAACAAACAGATTTACTTCATAACTACGCAGTTTTAATTTTGGTTGAAATGTGACGCAAGCATGCCTTTAGTGAATGACTTTTCAGGAAGGCCATCTGTAATTAAATTCAATCACAGGGTGGGCCAGTGTTTGGATTAGCTCCACTTGTATCAGTTTGTAGATAGTATGAATTTGCGTGAGATCGGTTTTCTCTCATGAATCCGGAAAACCCAGAGCATCACCTGATATTACACATACACATGACGGTGTCGGCATCGGTAAAGTCCCATTTTAATTTGGGTTCATGCGGTCGACGTCATTTCATTTTCTTTTTGATGTTTGTCTTTTAACATTTTAGGTAAACACATTTGGGAGTAGATGGCATCAGCAGTCCCAGTGGGCTGGGGACAGGCTGTGGGAAAGTATATAAAAGCGGCACTCAAATGATGATCACTTTTCAGATGGGACCCGTAATTGTTGCTGTCTGAACACCTCCTCCCAGTCTTAGAGACACTGTCATCTGAAACACGGCGACGCTGTTAACCATCGTCTGCTGATGCACGCTGCAGCGCTCCAGACCGTTTGACGGTGGCCTGACTTCTTCGGTGCAGCACTGGTGCGCTGATGAAGCTGATTGCAGTACTCCCAAGTTCTCTGGCTGGATCAGTGACTTTATGTTTCTCAGCCCGCATGTACTGTAGATGTAGACAGATAAATGTGCCTCTGATGGGCAACTTGGAGTGAAAAAGATAAGTTTTAACTTGATGATTAAAACCTTTGGCCGGTTTGTATCTTTTGAATGACTTGCAGACATGTGCATGTGGACATTGAGGTTTAGATTTTTCTTTTTTTTTTTTTTTTTCCTTCCAAGGTTTTTGGTTATACGGACTTGATAATGCACTTCGCTGATTGTGTTTTATACATAAGCCATTCTTGCCAGATGTACGGTCAGGATCATTTACAGGAATGTTGGTGTATGTTTAGTTGTACAAAATCCGCTCTGAACACAATGTTGAACATAACTCGCTTAGTCTGAGATGCACAAGAAAGCATACGAGTAGAAAAACAACAAAGGAGTTGGAGTAACTTGTGTTGTGTGCAAACGGCCAGTGTACAGATGCTGTTCATCAGCGCACACAAGAAAAATATGAAAAAACCCTCAACATGCAGTATTGCTAACATATTAGATTTGGCATGTAAGAAAACGGTACAAGATGTGTGGAGGTTATTAGATTTTAAGACGGAGCAAGTGTTCAGAGGTTCGTCCTGTAAATTTGATCGGCACTGCCATAAAATTAAAACAACCTTTTAGCAGTGGCACCTTTTGACAAATTGTAAACCAGCTGAGTTGAACTCCTCAAACCTCGTATGTAACACCTCTTAACTAAACAATGGATTGGCTCAGAGAGCATGTCAAATACAACATGTATTTGGGGAGGCTGTGGCTCAGTCGGTAGAGTGGGTTGCACACTAATCAGAAGGTTGGTGGCTCAATCCCCAGCTCCTCCTGTCCACATGCCTAAGTGTCCTTGAGCAAGACACTGAACCCTAAAATTGCTCCCAATGGTGTACCATCGGTGTGTTGTAAGTCACTTTGGATAAAAGCGTCAGCTAAATGTAATGTAACATATGGATCCACAAGAGCATAGTGATGCCTGTACTTCTGTTTAGAAACACTAAAGAATTTTCAGAAACCCAAACTAAAGAAACCTTTTTTGAAGAGCGTATAAAAAAAACAAAACAGGGTAAAGTCAATATTGAAGGGAAACGTCATCATTACAATGTGGGTAGTAGATGCAAATAAGCAATGGTGAGAGTCCCCCATGTATGCCCCCTTCCACAGACAGTCAGATTGAGAGAGGCAGCTCCTCTTCCCAACAACCACTGGAAGAATATTAATCTACCTGTAGATACAGAATAAAACAATTTTATTTGTGTATACTGGAATCACAGGGCAAGATGGATTTTATCAGACATCTTGTATTTGCCAAACTCCTAAACTTTTTACAACTACTTCTTTCTTGATGCTGAAAAAGTGTGCACATTTGAAAGTAAGCCAGACAAGTGGGGGATACCTTTTACAACTGCTGATGATGATGTCAGACACGTTTGATAATGGTTGACGGCTAAACTGAGGTCTACAGCCGATAGGGTCAGGAAGGATGGACTTAACTTTTCGCAGCAGAGAGTCAGCAAGCTCTGTCTGGGATTCATCTGTAACATGGAGCTCACAACATAGACTGAATTACACAAAGCCTCCCATATGGACCAGCACAGAAGAAAGATATTTGTTGAGCAAATTTAAGGACGACTTCTACAAAAAGACGGTATCTGTTCCGACTGTGTCCGACGTACATGAATGTGATCCGACTCGACTCATCGTGGATGTGAAATGCACCAGAATAATCCAAGGGAGGAAAACTCGTCACTTTCTCTACCAACAAGCTGGAGAGATTGAGGAATGTGGCCTCAGACTTGGCACAAATATGGAAGACGGTCACGAAGCCGAATGTGGGCAATAAACAACCAAGTCACGCAAATGTACACTTCACATGCAACACAGTTGGTGATTCACTTCACCGTCTGGCTGAAATCGTACTCCTTTGGCTTCGGTTGCATATGCCATCATTTCTTATTACAGCCGAGAACAGACAAACAACCAAGTGAAGCTGAATGCAGGTTATCAATATAATACTCACAAATTACACCATGCAGGGAGAATCCGAGTAAACCACTCTCACTGCCAGCTTCATTTGAGACAATGGAAACCTTTTGGTCTCCCCCTCCCTTTTGAGCAGTTAGAACACTGCTTCCCTCCTTACGTCAGCTCCGCTCCCCTATTAAAACAATATACGAAAGACTTTGTGTAAAATGCTATTAACGACTGAAGAAATTAATACTGAGACACGGCCATGACTCAAAGGGTTATGTAGACTTCCCACACGATGAGGATCTGCTATACAGCAGTCCGCCGTGGCCACCAGTGTCGTCGGGACCCGACTGTTAACATCAGGACCTACATGTTTCCTCTTAATTGGATCATCAAACAGTTAGAAGCTTGCGTGTGCCAACCAGCTGGGAAGGGAAGGGCTCGGTGGAGATAACACAACTGCATACAGTGCACGAACGCAAGTAATATCAGAGATGTTGGAGGACGGCAATAGAGATATGATGGGGGAGAGCCAACTGATCTTGAATCACCCTTTTCCTAAACACATTACAGTTTCTTGATGGAGCGTAAAGGACCAGTGTGTCAGATTTTGGATGATTTATTGGCAGGAATGGGATATTACTAAAAATGATTCATTATTGTATAATGGCTTGAAAGTAAGATTCATTGTGTTTTTGTTTCCTTCAAAGGAACCCTTCGTATCTACAGGGGGGGCTGCACCTCCTATCCCACCATGTTGCGTCACCCTTTTCTACAAAAGCCCGGAACGTAAGTAATGTAAACACCTGCACCTTGACTCTTATGTTATAAACTGACGTCACCTAACATGAACAAACTGAAAATCAATTATTGGGTTCCAGAAACATGTATTAGGCTTTTGTTTGTTTTCTGACATTATATTTCATATAAAATCTATTTATTGAACACAATCTCGAAACTCATAACGTGAAGACGGGACACTTATGAGGTTCAGGTGATGTAAAAAAAAAAAAAAAAAAAAAATCCAAAATAGTCCTGTTAAATTGCAAAGAGCCTTTGTTTTTTTGTTTTTTTTTATAATCATAAATGAATCTGACTTGCCATGCACATTGTAAACCTATTACCACATCCACGCTCGCCCATTGGTTTGTGAACTGCCATTTTGAAGTCTCGCATTTGGCACTTCGGCCGTGGCCATCTTGTATTTTTAGAGCCAGAAGTGACCCTGTTTGGAAGAGAGGGCAAAACTGGAGAGGCGTGAGGAGTGGAACAGGTACGCCTAAACACCTATACCGGTTACCTGACTGCACCGGGGTCCCGGCTCACTAATACGGTCCAAGGTAAACTTTATATTTAAGGGTTAAACTAATCCTAGTGGCTAATTGTATTGGTGTCCAAATTTGCCAGATATTACATATAACAGGAGCAACCTTGCGATATTACTGTAGCAGAAGTTAGTTGTGTAAACTAACTACAAACTTAACGCTAGAATATACACGTTGTAAGAATGGGTGTTGTAGTAGTAGTAAGGTAACTGTACGTAACTAAAACCAAAGACTGTTGACAAAGTTTGAAACATATTAGAACATTGTGTTCTGAAAATTGAAGGTTACGTTGCCTGACCTGAGTTTGGGGTGTCATTGTCGTTAAGTTACGGTTACAAAACCGTTAAATGTTGGTTTCTCGTCGTGCTGTTTGTTCAAGTACCCTCAGTCATTGTTGCACCACAGAGCACTATTGATTAATGGTTCCTCTCAGCTATTCTCCTAGTCAAATGGATGAAGTAAAGTTTGACACATGGTTCAGCTTTATGAGTATGCAATAATAATAATAATGTTCTTTGGTTAAGTGTTTCTAAGCTATTTGCAGGTGCTGTTCATTTCATTGTTGATAACAAGCATCGAAACGTGTTGAAATTATTTCTTTCTCTTTCAGTACAAGAAGCATTACTGCATGCTGGGATCGACCATTACATGTGCATCCGCACTTCACTGTAAAGCAGTTCAGCTTAACAGCTTTTCTTTACCCAAGCCGAAGGAATAATGTATTTTCAGATAACCTCATTCAATACGAGCGCTTTTTTCTTTTCCCTTTTTCTATTGCCAACAGTATGATACATTTCTCTCTATTACAATGTGTTTTCCATTCAGCCAAGGTGAAGATCATTGGGGACAGGTATGTCCGGCCCAGAGGGCTACACACACACACACGCACACACACACACACACACACACACACACACACACACACACACACACACACACACACACACACACACACACACACACACACACACACACACACACAAAACCTTGGTTTTGATGGCATCTCCATACATTGGTTCTGTGCGGGTGGTCTGAGCTGGAAGAGCCGTCTCCCCTTCTTTGACCAATCATTACAAGAAAGAGCAGTACCGGATGTCCTCCTCATCCTGGACGGGCTCCTAGACTTTTTGGATCTTTCCTCCTTTACGGACTGCTGCAAAGGGTTTTTCAATTATGGATAACAGCCAACCTACAGACTTTTGCTCTATGCTCACATTTTTTTTTGTAAAGGTAGCATTTATTCCTTGACCCAAGCTTTGGACTTTCCTCATAGCTTACAGTCTACCTCACCAAGAGCTGCCAGTAACGTATGAAATATTATTGTTATTATATAGTGGTTTCTCACGTCTACCGTTTCTACTGTAATTTATAGGCCTACTTGTTACTAAAAATTAAGTTGCACTTGAGATTCAACTACCTCTTTTTACTATGCAACCTTTTCTTATGACAGTTAAGTTCACCATAACCTTGATCAACAACTGTTTCTTAAAAGTAGTATTTTGTCACATGCTTTTACACACCTTTCTGGTGTTGTTGATAGATAATAAAATTGTTGAAATTAATGCAGTTTTGAATGTGCAATAAAGGTATTTATAAGCTATCCCCCTAAGTTTTATAGTATTAATGGTGCATTTCTGGTATTAAGTTTGGCAATAGTAACATGCAAAGTATTGTTATACAAGTACACATCTTTTGAGGTTTTGCCAGAATTTGAACAAAATTAAAATTTAACAAACATAGAAATGGCTAAAAAATGTTGCGGTCTTTGAACATTGGCAGAGAGATCCGAACACAGATATGAGAGTTTGTTCTTTCCTTGTGTGTCTCATGGATTTATCCATTTTAATGAAAATAACACAAATTACCCAAAGTTTCCTATTGTATACTTTACATGGCATATAGTCAATTTGTAAAAAAAAACCCCAAAAAAAACCAGGCCAGAGTGTTCTGTAATTAATTATATATGCAGTCAGTGCTTTTAAACCACAGATTTATTCAAGGTTCAATTGACCAAAAATATGATTACAAGTTTAAAAAGGGACATTAAACAGATTTTTCATTTCCAAAAACTTAACTTCTGAACAAAACTAATGTACTTAAGATGTACTACACTGACATTGTGAAAGTTACATTTCCAGTACGCAGAATTTGTATGTTTCATACTCCTCTCAAAAGTTCTAAAAGCAGAACACATTTATTACAGGAGTCACATATTGCTCCTAAGGGCTCTTCTGGTTGGCCAGTTCCAGCTGTTTCCTATTGAAGACTCTTCTGATGTCAAATTGGGAAATACTTTCTCTTGTGGAGAGGGTAACTGTTTAGAGTTGATCCATCACTTGATTACAGTTTAAGGTATTTCAAATTCATTTTTGAAGGAAGGGTACTTCAGAGCAAATTTTGATGAGTATTTTTGCTTAAAAACTTCCATCCCCAATATGAAGGATGGAGAATAATAAATTTACAAAAAAAAAAAAAAAAAAAAAAGTTAGTCTTTCCTTTTGATTGAAGGAAGCTGATGTGGTTGTGGTTTTCTGGCATTATTGTCGCAATCCATTGGAGAACTAAGGAATGTTGCTAATGCAGTCTTCTCTCCACAACCAGGCCCCAAATACATGACTCCATGCATAGTCTTATCCAGTCCAGTCTTATTTCTGTTGTCACCAATGGTTCCGTTTTCACAGTGTGGATAACTTTGAACTTACTGTAAAGGAGAAACAATTTAGCTAAGACACGGTGGATCACAACGAATCACCACCCATTAACCAGCTTGTGAGGATACGTGCATGAACATCTGCTTGAGCTGAGGACAGTCTTGTATGAACGTGCGGTGATAAATGAACAATCCTACATGGCAAATGTTCTACTAGACTTTGTGTTCTGTAAGAAGACACGTCCAACCTGTTTGTGATACGCTCTTTGTGTAAATGACTGCATTTTCCAAGTTGAAATTCTAACATGCATCTATGGCTCAGTCCTATGCACTAACAGAAGGTGCTCACACTGGAGGCATGCTTCAGAAGTGATATGAAAAACAAATGTTAACATACTTCATACATGTAAGAAACAGACCGCCTTGCATGTTAACTTACAAGCAAATGTGGAGGAGTAGAATTACAGCCTGCGTGTGGGACAACGCTATCATTCTTATCACTTCAGAAAGTGTGGTGACCTCATGTTGTTTCCAGCAGAACTTCACCAGACTTCAGCCTGCAAAGATAGAGTGAACTGAAATAATTAAAAACACCTTTCTGGGTGTAAAAGGCCTTTTTAAAAAAAAGGGGGGGAAAAAGATCATAAGTTTTTTGCAAAATTTTGCTCTTGAACTGTGTTTAAAATATAATTCCCTACATTCTCAGATTTTGATTGCATTTTTTTTATTTTTTATCTAATAAATTCTTTGAGATCGGTGTGCATGAGAGGACATCACACATGGGGTGTAGTTGTAATTAGCCGTTCCTGACTGATACCTCTTCCAGACCGAGAGGCCGACCAGAATTAGACCCGCGATGATTTTGGGTTTGAAAGGATCGAGCTGCGTTGTCCGACTCGGCTTCCTGACCGACCCATTTCACAAATCTATGGATTATCATTTTTATTCATTATTTATTTTATTTAAGACGCTAATATGTACTAACATTTGAGTTGTGGATATGAGGTACAACCGATTTACAGCTTCAACGGTTATAGTAACATCATCTAACATTTATAAATCGGACTGTTTTAGCCAGTGAATTATTCTGGCACGTACCAGAATAGGTGGAAAGATCGATGTTGTGTTTATGATGGAGTTAGCAGGCTTTTGGCCCCTGGGCTCAAAGAAACAACCTGAAATAAAGGAAGATGGAGACTGACCTGACCTGCCTCTGCAGTGTGAAATCACTCCAGAGTCACATGTGTTTTTGTTCATCCTCTTCACCTTGAGGTTTTAGAAGACAGAGCAGATGGCACGCAATGGCGCAACAGACCTGCTAAAGGCCACCTTGCCAGTCCAGATGCAGTCTTTCATCTTTTTTTAGAAGCACAGTTGTGGTAATGATTTCTACACTGACAGACAGCCTGCGTATGATCACAGCATGCTGTTGCTCGGGGACAGAGCAGGCATGCGGGTTATTATACGGAATCTGGAGTATATTTCATGGAAATATTCTTTGCTATTCACAGGGTGAAAACCTTTCATGCTATTATTGACCACTTCTCCGCACCAAGCCAAGTGACTCCTAAAGCTTGAATCTGGCTGCCGTTTTCACAGTCAGGCGTGCATGTTGCAAAATATTAATAATCGTCTAATTTATCACACTGGCAGAATGGTGAAATACTCTGGATGTATAAAACCGATAGGGTCAGTAGTTGACAGTAGACAGTCCACCACCCCATTGAGATCAAATGAGTGCCGTTGCATGCTGAATCTCCTCAAGTTATAATGATAAGAGATGCACAGTGAGGCTCTCCAGACCATCTCTGCTGTCCCTGTACAGATAAATGGCTTCCTCTTTTAAAAGATCCCACTCCTCAATTGGATAAGAAACGTAATCAGCAAAAACACTTTCAAAAACTATTCCCTCATTAATGTTCACTCAACCGTTGAAGCAGGGCATTCTTGTTTGCACCCAAGTCAATTTGGACGCAGTCCATATTCTGATGAATCTTTGAAGAGCTGAAGATTCATTGTTCATGAGCAAATGAATTTAGACAGATATCAG
Source organism: Brachyistius frenatus (assembly GCF_029030835.1). Taxonomy (NCBI): domain Eukaryota; kingdom Metazoa; phylum Chordata; class Actinopteri; family Embiotocidae; genus Brachyistius; species Brachyistius frenatus. The sequence continues at coordinate 2,778,787 of NW_027210611.1, forward strand.
TCACGGCAACAGCTGTTTCGGCTTTGACCTAAATCGCATAAAAGAGGTTTTGCAATGAGAAAAACACCACAAAATTGGCTTTGTAGCTACTCGACTGTTTTATGTCAGAATTACAAAGGAACATCCCGGCTGCAGACATTTTTTGAATAAAACAATCCTCCTTTGTTTAAATTTGCATAACTTTCATGTCTCACAACAGACGGACCAAAACGGCAAGACGTAATTTAGATGGAAAACAGAACTTAATGACATCAAAAGCAGATGGCAGAGGAATGTCTTAAATGCTGAGATGTCCAAATATAGAGAACTCTGCTCCTCTCTAACTGATGCTAATTTTTTTTTAAATAAATCATGGGCAATACGTGATCTTCCCTTGATGCGTTTTAAGACATTTTAAATACCTGGAAGGCCTCTTATTCCTTAAAAAAAGATTTGAAATGTTCCTTATGCTTGGTTGTGGTTACTCAACAGCATAAATGTGCCAAAGCTTCAGTTGTTAATTGTTAGAAAATAAATCTTCCTTTGTCTAGATTCAGCTGTTTCACCACCAAAACATTTGAAATATTTAATTTACTCTAGATTAAAATGTTTCATTGAAAGCAACCATCAGCTGGTGTAAAATTCAAAGCACCCAACATGAGGTCCCCTGCTTTTTTCAATTAAAACCCTACGGTTATCCAGACAAACTGAAATACAATACAGGTGTTGTACTTAAATATGTGCTGTATCCATGATTTATAGTTCTGAAGACAAAATTATTTCTTCATTTACTTTTTTGTCATTGCGATATAATGAAATACTTTTTTGTACTACACATTAAAAATAAATTAATAAAAATGTATAATAAATATATAAAAAAAAAAAAAATTAAGGGTTGAATTTTCTTGAAATATACAGAATATTAGCTTTTACCTGCCTGCAAATTATCTCTAAATTACAGGAATCTTTTTCTTTGAACATTCACTCAGCAATTGCAAAGGTGATATCAGTTTGAGAAGCAACATGCAACCATCTACTTTCATCTTACTTTTGGGCTTTTTTTTTCTTTCTTATCAGAGCCTGCAAAGTGGTGATAATGAGACCCGGCTCACCTGGGCTGCTGAGGTAGCCTTTAAATCTGCCCTCACGTAGTTCAACGCTGAAAGACGAGGCAGTTGTTCTTTTTGAACGGACCAAGGCATGAAGGATTTATACAATACACAATAAGCAACTGTTTCTAAAACACTCCATCTGTCTGGAGTGACTTTGCAGGCTGCAAAAATAGTAGAAATAACTAAACATATTTTTAACATGTGATTAGCACATCACGGTTCAAATTTCCTGCCGTCAAGAAATATCCTGCGTTACGCTTGTGTGCACGAGCTTTCTCCTGGTTCTCCAGTGTTCTGACACATAATTAAAAAATGCGTATCTGATGAACTGCACTTTAAACTGTACAATATTTTTCTTTGACCTTAAGTTTGCGTCCCCTATCTGGAAATAAATGGGTAGAGAAAATACAAATGTTCAGCATTTTTCTGCTTTTTGAGCTGTTGCTAACAGGAAAACCAGTGCTGCCTCACAAGAAAGAGATTCTGCGGAAGCACTTCTTTAACAGAACAAAACTATCTTGATGACAAAAAAGGCGTCCTTCCACCTTCCTCTTCTTTATTTTGCTCTTAATCTGTATTGACGCTGTAGCACAACATATAAGCCAGCCATAACACAGTTTTGAAAAAGGGCGTAGACTTGACAGTAACAGATTAAATTTATGGACCCAATGATCTAAAACTGAGCCCACCCCTGACTGTCAAAACTAAATGAAACTTGAGTGCAGAGAAAAGGTTTTTAAAGAGTTCATGGAGTAGTTGTGTTTCAGGAATGAACTTTTGTTGGGTCGTTTGGTTTCTTGAATACCAAGACGTAAACTTTTATTCCACGAATGTAACATCGTTCATCTTGTTGCAGGGCTGCTGGTGTGTGTGTGGTTTTCCGCATGTTGACATGGAAATGCAAACATAAAACCAGCTCTAGATTTATTACTTGTAGTCACATCAAAGCACTGGCATCACTGTTGTGACATGAACTGTGGAAATGTAACAAAGACCCAGACGATCAACAGAGGTGTCTCCAAAATCAAGAAGAACCCTGCTGACTTTCACTTTATTTCCAGTTTTGTAATATATTGTGCTGTCAACAAATTTTCTAATCATTGATGTCAAAGAAAATCATTAACTCATTTACCACAATAAAAAAAATGATGACACAAGGGACGGCCTAATGGAAAAGAACATGTGTGAGCGGATACAAAAAAAAAAAAAGTGTGTGAAAATGAATGTCGGAAATCGAAACATTTGTGGGCTTTCCCCAATATGTTTCTGGAGGTTTTAGGTGCTACGATATTGGTGGTGGTGGACAACTAAAAACTAAGCATTTTTGTGCTATTTTGTACTCCAACTCCAACCTCCAAATGTTGATAAAACAAAGCTTATATTGAAGCTGTTTTGGCTTCGGAGCAGTTAAAAAAAGTGTTATAATCGTAGGGAAAATCCTGATCTGGTCTCCTACCCGTCAGGTTACCGTGTTATTTTGTTCACGATTTTACAGATGAATCCTGGTGATGCACGTTAGGTTATATGCCATGTGATATCTTGTTTCGATAGCTCATGACATGTGATGCCAATGGAAATGTAGGTGTTGTCGTCTTTAAGCCGCGCTCCCTCAGTTCAATGTATTTTTTTGCGTGAATCGGACCGAAGAGTTGTCACGAAGTGGCTGCATGTTTACTCAGCTGGCCAGTCAAGTGTCCACGGTCACTGTCATGTCCGCAGCCTGTGGTCTCTGCATCGCTAGACAGGAAGATAAATGCGACGGCTATGGGCAGCATCATTATTAATGAAAAGTGACATCATTGCGTGGTCTGCTTAACAGCAATCAGGCCTCTCTCTCCGCAGTTCTCAATGCAATCCAGATGTCTGTTTGATTAAAGGCTTAAGCGAGATTGGAGAGAGTGAGAAGGGGGAGGCACAACGCAGGTCAACCTATGCTTTTAAAAGAAAAAGGGTTTTTATAAATTTCTCTTCAAATAAAAAACACATGGCTGGAAATCACACCCTCGGCAACATTTCTCCTACCCGCTTCAGTGATGCTCGTCACCTGGCTTCAAACAACAGTACTTGATAATCTGCATGTAAATTCTTGTCTAATTGGATCCACTGCTTACTGTGGTGCATTACATATTTCCTACTCTAATTGTTGTGGGAAACTGAGTTTTTGACAATGCTGGAAGCTAATTGGACAGCGCAAACTTACTTACAGGGATACCAATTGTCGTTATCAAGAACTTTAGTCACACTAGCAAAGTGGCTCTCGGGATCGCAAAGTGGGTTGGTCAGTCAATCACTTTGGTCCGGAAGGATCCCATCAACTGCTAGATGAATGGCGATAATCATATAAACATGGAGGAGGGTGTCGACTAACTGTATTTATCCCCTGACTTTTTCTTCAACCAAAAGCAGGTTGACGTTTTTAGTTATCTCAACATCACTGAATGGATCGCTGTAGCATTTTCTTTGAACATTCATGGTTCCCAAACAATCAATCCTAAAAAGTTTGGAGACTTCATGATTTTATTTCAAGTACCACTGTTATACTTATGTTAGCATTTAGTTCAAAACACTACTGTCCTTACTGCCTCACAAAGCTACTACCATGGCTTAGCCTTTAACACAGGGGTGTCCAAGGTTTTTCCTCCGAGAGCTCCTTTGATCTACCTGGTAGTTTGCAATCTGCTAGTTGGAAACCTCTGCTTTAACATTATGCAATGTTAAAAATGTTAATATGTTAATGAGGTTTTTAAAGCTCACCCTGGTTTGTCTGGCTTTACAATAGAAGCAGATTTAATTTGTTAGAACATTGCAATAGAGTTGACGAGTCAAAACTGTTTGTGTCCCGTCTGAAACTGCACCGGTATGAGAGTAGTAATGGAACAGGATTTTGATCTACCTCATTTTCTCTCAAAATAATATTTCAGCAGGTTGTCTAAATCATAAGGTAAAGAGGGCCCGAAAGCTTCACTGCGACAGATGCAGTCATCTGGCAGTGCTACCAGGGACTTGCCTCCTCTCTCGCAGAGGTGTTTAGGTAAACTAAAAACAAACAACTAAAAAACACAAAAATAAAAACACCTGTCACAGACCAGGATGAATTAAGTCTACCTCGATTTTCCCCTTCTCTTTCCAAACAACATTTGACCTATGCTGGCCACAAAAAGACGCGGGCGGTTTGGACTGACTGCAACCTGAACTGCCACATAAAATGACTCACCTGACGCTGACTGGGCGTGACCATCCTCAGCTCACATTTTCCCCCACCAATTTTTACATGAGCAAAGCCAAGGTTGAAACTGAAGTACAAACCCACCCAGTGCTTTCTGGCCCACTTGTTTGCTTTAGCATATATGTTGCTGATGCAGGATGGATAGAGGCATGAAAAATGAGAATCAGTGACTCACTTTATTTGCTTTAATCCGTCTAATGGCAGGCATGATGTTGATCGCGTTACTATGGTGGCTCGGAGGGTATTCTAGTTCTGTGACGTGCTGTTTTCCACCACGTTTCCATATATGGGGGTCGTTGAAAACCCTAAATATCACAGGGACGTATTTATGGTTTTGTTTTTTACTCTGCAGGTACCAGACAAATATGCAGCCCTGTGGAGAAAACATTGGGAAACTCCCTTTTCTGTGTGTCAAGCGCTCCCATTCTCTGTGGGCCAAATGTTATACAGGGGAAACCAGCGCTCACTGTCTGTGTCTCTTTCAGGTCTGCAGTGATGCTATCTGTTGGTGTAAACTTGACAGGTGCCACACATGTAGGCTGCCGGCACCAAGACACCTTCAGCCAAGTTGAAGGTAAGGTGACGCAGCAGGAGGTAAGAGATGACTTAAAGTGAAAACACGGACAGCTGAATGGGGAGTGTGTGAGGCCTGTCCGTCAGCGTGTTTCTGTGTTTGTTTTACCAATTAATTTTGTTTACATCTATGTATGCTGTCTGACTTCTGAGGTCAAACGAGAGGGAAACATTTTCAAATGTTCCACTCATTTAGAAGGCAATACCACTCATACTTTACATTAGTTTGGATTGGAACGGTCAATAATATGCTAAAAAGCTAAACGCCAGTCATTGAATCCTTGTAATAATCAACACATGTAACTTTATTACACCAAGCAATCTCTATTTTTGTAATTACCGTGTAATCTGATATTATTTTCCATTATTCCTGGAACAATAAAGAAATTGCACCGCAAAATACACAGAAAAGGAAGTCAAATTAAAGTCAATTCATTTTCAGTTTTAATTTTATTTTATTGTTTTTCAAAGTCAAAAATTGTTCTGGCTTATGACAAATCTAAAACGTATTGCTGCACATGCAATATAGGCAATGTTTAAACACTGGAAATATTGTAAAAGGTAAAAGATTTAAGACAAATTTATAAATGCAACAACGCTGTTGCACATCCGCCGAGGTGACCTTTGTTACATTGCATTAGCAACAAAGCAACAAAATGACATGTTATACCAAATAATAGCAAATAATAAAAATCCTCCTGTCGTGTGTGACAGATATAACCAAAGCCTTTAAATGATGTAAAAGTTGAATATGTAAACCTGAAAATGACGGTAAATTTGGCATGATAAATATTTGAACTGCTACAGCAGTTTTCAAAAGACACAACATAACTGTATCATTCAAAGCGGCAAAACACAACAAATACCTTTATCTCTGTTTAGACATCTTAAATTTATCTTATCCGGAGAGACTTGTGCTTTCTAAACACGGCCAAATCTCTCTTTCCTCTCTAATCCGAAGAGACATGCAAAGCAGCGCTCTGGTCTCTGGATGTCTGTCCCTTGTTTGAAGTTTATCTAACTACCATATGTATTTGTTTTCCCCAGCAGAGTAAATGATGATTCTCTCTGTCCACTTATCATCCACCCCCCTCACCAGTCCATGTTATTTATTATGAAATGACACCTCACTGTCCGCAGAGCCCACTGCAGCGGGCATGATTCATGGAGGTGGACTATAAGACACAGGAAGACCATTAAAAATCCTATCAACATCATGTTGAATTCGGTGGACAAAGAGTAGGAAACGAGAGAGCCAGCGAGAAGTTTTATTTCCAAGCCAGCTTTACTAATGGGGAGTCCAGATCGAGACACTGTAATCCAACCTTTATCCCAAATAGGACATGATTACATTTTATGTGAATAATGTGAATGTTGTTTGACATTTTGGGAAATACACTTATTTGCCATCTTGCTGGAAGACTGGGTTTAACTTGAAGCTTCACATAAAGAAAATAGGGTGGAAAAGCAAGCTAGTGATAATTAAATATGCCAACAATAGCTTTAAAGCTCTCTTAATTAAAATGTCATACTTTAAAATTCAATATCTGATTTTACGGGACTTAACGTAACAGACTTTTTCATTTTTGAGCAAAGTCATTTCTTGGAGTGTCTGTGTAAAACACAACGTGAACTTTTTATACGGGACTGAACAAGCTCAATGGATTGTTTCATCCATATAGATTTTGCAGGAATTTAATGATTATGTCAGCGTTGGCAAGATGTATCCCACTGTTTCCAAACTATATGCTAAGATAACAGTTTCTTGGTTCCATCTTTATATTTACTAAACAGACATGAGAGTGATATCAATCTTCCTCCCTAAATCTTGGCAGAAAAAAATGAATAATGGTATTTTCCAGAATGTCAAACAATTTCTTTCACAGTTTGGATAATACTGTACCTCTGTAAAGAAACAAAGGACTGCTTGTGGGTTAAAGGCCACAAATCTTTAACAGGGATCTGATCTGTTTCAGTGCATTTAAAGACAGAAATGATAAATATGGCATTTCTAAAAATTATTACTGAGACACGTGAATGGCCTTGGCAAATATGTTGAAAATATCCTGACAGTTGCAGATGCCTGAGCTCAAATGGCATCAGTCTGAGCTGAAAAACATCCAGCATGCAATGTTTATGAAACTAAATCCTTAAGAGCCTAGAAATTTCAACTCAGTGATAAATTTCCTTTTTGGATTGTTTCAGTCTTCAAATGCACTTAGATACACATTCAAGCTGCTTTGAAGACTGAAGGTGGACATATGGCTTTCCCTTTCCTCCCCTCAATTTACTGATACATACCAGGTGTTATACTTTTCATGTTGCCTTCCCAAGATAAAGGTTTCATTCCTGGAAGAAACGAAAAAAAAAAAGAAAAAAAAATGCATATTGATGTACTAAAGTGAAAGAGGCTTCCTTTTTCAAAAATGCATTGTACTATCTTGTGGTAGACATGGATTCTAATTTCTTTGTCGAAGAGGCAAACAAGCCTGTTGCATCCCACGTGTCTCAGATGTTTCTGTTATTAACACTGTGCTCAGACAATTTATTATAGTGGAAATTCAGGACACAACGAGAGGGGAAAAAGGAAATGAATATTCTTCTGAGACATGCTCGAAAAAGACAACAGTGCAATGGACAAAATGAACAAAAAGGGCCATAAGAAGGAATTCGGCGCGTAGATAATGAACAGATAAGAAGAAAGGACGGAGTGGCTTTGCTCATTGCTTGTCAGGTCGTGCTGATGGGTGTCTCTTTTAAATGTCAAGGGGTGTTCAATATCACACACTTCACAGAAAAATGCATGGAAAATATAAAGTGGAGTTCTGGTAGAGGCTGTTTTGAATTGATCACAGTGATATAGCAGTTATAGTGTACCTTTTTGATATGGCGTTCAGTATCATTCATTTTAAGTTGTTTTGACAAAGAGCTCCATCAGGTTATGCTAATGTCTACAGTACCAGAAGATAAAATTGTCAGGACAGGCCCTTATCCTCCTAAGGTGTGTCTGCGAACACCAAGCTGTTATGATTCACCTCCAAAAATCAACAATAACAATATCCAGTTCTCATCAGACACAGATGAAGACTGATTATACTTTGGTATTTTAATTGAAGAAAAAAATTGGTTTGATTTGGCTTTGTTCTATTATTTAAAAAAAACCAACCTCAACACAACACAATTCTCCACAAATTCATATTCAAAAATAATCAAAAACACATAATACCATGAACAAAACCTACAAAAACACACACACAAAAAAAGAAATACCAGAAACAACAAGGTGTTACACATAAAATTGAAGCATGACACAAAATAAATGATACACTTTAAACATCTTTTGATAGTGATCACATTACAAGACATGCCTCTGCTACATTAGTGGCTGTACTGTAAGTGGACGTCACAACTTTCTATCAGTGATCCGGTACCACGTATCGATAAAATCTATACCAGCGGCTCACTAAGTTTCTGTCAGCCAGTTAGTGTAAATCCTCCAAAAAATGTGAGAGGAGAGTTCTAGTAAAATTAAAGGTCCGGCCCTATCAGGAGGGACTGCAAGAACAAACCCAGTTTATGTCAACATTCCTGTGAAGTCTGTGTCACTCTTTTTCATAATCACATTTAAAATTTTAATCAGATTGAGCATGTACAATACAAGCTTACCCCATGTGTGGTCTCCTGCCCTAAACCCCCACCCAAATCCTATTATTACCCATTTTAATTACAGGATAATACCTGTGGGATATTGTATCATTATTGTTGCTAATATTATTAATATACAACTGATTGACATTAGCATCACATGCCCTCCTTTTGGGATGCTATTTCACTTTTCAGAAGCCAGACATGTAGACAGACTGCTACTGTAGTTGTGTTTTTAAATAGGAAATAAATACTACCACCAAATCCTACACATTACTCACAAGCTTTTGGCAGTCAATCGTCAGCAGACTGAGTGGACAGGCTTATTTTGGAATACACCAGCTCTTCCCTCTATTTTCACACCATGTGACTACTGGATTAAGTAGATTCTGATTCTGTTGCTAAATGTAGAGTGTTATTTGAAATGCATTGCACTGATGTGTAAAACACGCAGCTGTATATTTTTCCCTGTTCAGTCTTAATAGGCTTGACTCCTGTTATTTTATCTACCATGTTCACAGTGCTGAATCAAACTGTTTCTAATTAGAGGGAAGTGAGTTGCAGGGAGAGGCAGGGAGGTCTGAGGAAACCCAGCCACTGAAGGTGTGAAAGATGAGGACAGATGTTGTGCTGTCTCTGATGGTGAGGTCACTTTGATGGCTTTGACCTCATACGCGCGAGTCAGCAGGACTCTTGCAGCCAGCAGGTCATAAATATATGCCTGGGATCGGGAGGCAGACATTACCAACATAGCGCTGCATGACCTAATGATCTGGCAAGCTATAGACGGTGCTATATAGTGTGTTGTTTTGGTGTGCCCATACTACCATTCATTCACACTGCAAAATAGATTTACAGTCCTGCTGCAAAGAATACAGTGTGATAGCCGTGACGGGAGGCTTTCGATTTTTACAGTTTAATTTAAAATGGGCAATTTTAAGTTTTACAAAAATACAGTGCCGGGAAATCAAAGACGAATATACATCTTTTTCTTGTCTTTATTTTAACGAACACTTACATGTAGGAGTGTTTTAATTCTATAAAATTGTTGCAGGTATCATGCTAATAAGATGTCCTTGGCCTGGTACTTACTTGTTAGCAATGGAATTACAAATTGGCTAATTGAGCATTTTAGACTCATTATAAAAATTAGTGTTGGTCTGACCGTGACCTTTTAGTCTGTACTTGATAAATTACGAGGATTCATGGAAAAAGAAACAGTGACACACTGCCCACTGTTGGCAAGAATGCATAGTAAGAATATGGTCACCATTATACCACACATCCATCACCTGTTGGGCTTTGGGGAGGTCTGTTTAGTGTGAGCTTTGTACTCTTCAGATTACAAGTGTTTTCGGGGACCACAAGTCTGATGACATTCAGAACTGCTCTCAAGCTTTTCCCTGTTGTTTTGCAAAATGACTGTATCAGTGATCACGTCCCCATACAGGTTAGGCAATTCCAGTTGCGAAGCCGCATGGAGGATTTATTAGAACCAGATGGGCTGTGCTCCCTTACAAGCTCGGCTGAGTCGAAAAACACTGGGCTGGCTTCTCCCAGGCCTGCTTTTGGGGAACGGAGAGCGGCTGGTCCACCCATTTCCTTTCCTTGCCCTTCCCAGGCATGTCAGAGAGGAGCCAAGCCAAAAACATCAAACCTGCAGCAGATTTTGGACAGGCTAAGACTCGAACAGTGTGGTAATTACGGATGGCAAGAGGGGAAGGTGTGTGGTAGAGAGGAGGGGGGTGCCAGGCGGAATCATCCTGTGCCAAAGGCTTTAAAAGAGCCACAAATGAACTCAAAGAAAATAAACAAACAGATTGCTAAAAAGCCCTGGCACTTTTTTTTTTTCCCCTCTGACATTCCCTTGACACCGACTGTCACAGCAGAAGTAGCTATGGTTGAGGTTCTTGAGACTCTGATCATGAACAGTGGTACGACATAAGACCCATTAGGTCACTGGGTTGCAAGCAGAGAGGAATGATGAAGAGTAGTCAGCATCAATGTGACCTGATCAACGGTCTTGTATCTATGGGCCTAGCTTGAATACCATATCTTCACAGCCATCTCTCACCGACTCTTGAAAGGCCTTCAGTTATGTCCAACAGAAATTTACACCTGTCCTTACAACTAATTTACTTCTGTTCAGCCACCTGTTTTTCATTAGCCAGGCATACCTCTGGTATCCCTCCACGTCTCGTGGCTGAGGCAACTGCAGTGCTCCCATGGCCTGAACCTGGCTGGCAGGAGTACAGGTAGCAGTGGTTTTTAAAAGGCACTGTGGAGGAATTTATACTTATCTGCCTTTTGGTGAAGCCACAGAGTATGTACACCGGTTTGTTCCCAAAAAACGTTATTGCTCTATGTAAGCCTCTTATTATCATCAACACTCTAGGCTTAAGACTTGGTTCAACTTGTCTTGGATTTGACTGCCCTCAAGTCTCAAGTATTAGTCAAATTATCAGTCTATCCAGAAAATCTTGCCATCGCAATAATCAATGCAGATTTAAGCAATCTCCGGAATATTCAGTATTTCTGAATTTCTGCGATTTTTCCATAAGAAAGGTACTCAATAGAAGCTTTGGCTTTATTAACAAAAAATACTTCTCATTTACACTTCGCAGGGTTTTTCAACCTTTCTCTTATCATCAAAACAAACCACCTGCTGTCTGACCGGAAAACCCGAACAACTGAAAGGGAGTTGTTTTTTGGGTGGAAATGTAGTCTTATCATGGGAATAAGGAATATCCTTCTAATAACTTCAGACTTGGTCTGGACAGAAAAAGCTAGTTACCAGTTACAAACCAGGCTCAAGTAAAGACACCACCACAGTTGGGGTCCGAGGTTCTGAAAATATATCCCATTGTGCGATAGGCGTTGTGTTGTAGGCTTTCTGAATGGACTCCACCGTCCACCCTCTCTTCCTTACCCTCTCTTTTCTCTCAAACCCAAACGCTTACATACACCTGAAGGGGGCAGGTCCTGCTCAGCACTGTCAAAAATCGGTGATGCCAAGATACAATATACTGTGTTGCTCAATCTCCCTGCTCGTTGTTCGGACGTAATCAGAATCATTACGTCTTTTGCAGTAAGCATTGTCGTTAACAGGCGTCTCACTTCGTGGGTGCACAAGTAAAACTCGATATTTTAAAGGCTTGTTATTTCAATTTTGGGTTTCTCTGTAATGTAGTAGTGTTATCAATGTTCTTTATCAGCCGTGGAACTCAAACCATTTTCTGATGCCCCAATAATATATATATATATATATATATACACATATTGAGATAATTAAATAGATCTCATAAATATTGTACAATTCATCTATTCTATGATTGTAGAAAATTGTAGAAAAGCACATTAACTCATATTGGTTCTAGCCATGAGCAGAGTAGTTATTACAAGTACAAATATGAAATGTTCAGTCAGATTTAATGGAGCTGGACTCAGTTTTTTACTTTAAGTTTAATGGCGCTGGACTCAGCTATGGGACATCAAGGCTCAGTTTTCCCATTCTCCCACAATTTCCTTTTTGACATGTCTACATGAATCACAAACAATATTAGGTGTTGCACAAGATGAATCTGCAGAATGATTCATTCTCTCCGATTTTTGGTGCAAAACATTGCCAAACTTTATTTGCTCATTAAGGGCCTTGCTTATGATCCTTCACAGGGACCAGAAACGATTCAAAGATATTTCCAAACAGGTGGAGAAACTTATGAGCATGGGTGGATTTCCTGAGGAGAAGCATAAAATAGAGGAGAAAACTGGAAAAGCAGCACAGCCCTATTAGGACAATCTGGCGTTTTCTCTTGTTTGTAGTAAAGCAGTGGAATAATATACCATTACACAATTTTGTTTTGGGTGGCCTTGCATATTCCCTCAAGAAAATATAAACAGCCGCTGTTCAGGGAATGCCCAAACATAATTCATTGCTTGAGGAGAGGCTTTTCCTTGCAGTTGCCATATTTTGCCATGACAAGTACATGTCTCAGAAGGATCACGTTAGAGGAACATTGGCCAAAGGTAAAGTTGATTTACTCCATGAGCTGCTCAAAATGAGTGGGCCTTTTCTTGCTAGACATAGATTGAGGAAACAGGAAAGCATCAAGGCCAAACCCAAAAAACAACATGTTTCTGAGCTACTGTTTCTTAATGCCAAGGACAGAGGCATGTCTGCAGCGCAGCAGGTTGTGATGGACAGTTTGAGAAAGTAAGGACAGGACGGATAGTAAAATGACTAAAGACCTTGGAGGAACAAAATAGTTCATTATTCATGTCCCAAAGTTTTTTTTGTAGCATCAGTTTGCCAAGATTCATGTTTCCACCGAGGCCTGTCCAGTGTAAAAGGCTCAGATGAGATCAGACGTGTAGGATTTACATGCTATTTAAATACACTCTGGTGTGCTACATCGCAATGCCCAGGAACAGCCAGCAGCCTAATAGGCAGTAAAAGTAAGCTTTTAGGAGGGTATTTGCCTGTGATATGCCACTCAGCGGGAGGAACATCAGTCAACTCCTGGAGGAGTCAAGCTAATAAATATTTTTAAAAGTGTCAGGGCACTCAGAGGTTACATGAATTACAAATGTACCGTTTGTCGTTTCATTTAATCATTGCTAATAATGTTGCAGCTTAAATGAATACTTCAACATTTTAGGGAATGTTCTTATTTATTTTTATTGCCAAGAGTTAGATGAGTACATAGTAAAAAAAAAAAAAAAAAGTACACAGCTCTTCACAGAAGTTATATTTCACTGATTTAGCTTCAGTTATATTATTATAATGTTTTTGACAACTGAGCTCATTCCCCCAGTTGTTGTAATGGGTAGTGATGGGATGTGTCATTGCGTCTTTGCTTTCAAATTGCTGCGCAACTAGTATATCATAAGCTGTGTTAAACGCATGATAGCTCTTCCTGGCAGTTTTTGCTTTGCACCTCATTTTAATTCAAACGTTTTCGATTTGGTTATAATAGTTGTTGCATGTTTCTACTGCTGGAATGTGTTCTTCTGCTTTTGTTGATTAACGGTGGTTGGCAAAAAGCTTTTGGGTGCATTACTGCCACTTTCTGGTGGTGGTAATATATTACTACCAGGCGCTGGTAAAAAAAAAAAAAAAAAAAAACTAAACAAAACAGGGGGATTAGAAAAGACGATAGTCACAAACTATTCACTTTTTTTTGTTTTTTTACGTATGTAATGACCCATTTCTAGAAATGGCCTTCATTGGTTTGACAAAACCTTATGTTAGTCTACATAATATGTTAGCCTTATTTATTACTCAGTTTGTAGATATTGTAAATTATGTATATAGCACAGATGGGATAATAAATGACATGATATTAGAGCAACTAAAAATGCTGACAAAATGTGCCCAGGTACTGATATATAGGTCATTCACAGCAGAGTTAGTGTGAAACCATTTTTATTTGGATGTGCTGTTCAGCAGCTGTTCAGCAGCTGTCAACATTAGCAAAAGACACAAATAATTTGCAACCTGCTGATGACTGCTAAAGTGTCTCACTGTGTCCTGAAGGCTAGTGCAAGCCCTCATGTCAAAGCAACAGCGAGCCTCTTGATGTGGTCTGTCATTTCCTCTGAGCTGGCCATGCTACAGCGCAGGGGTTTGCAGGAGTGTGGGAAAAACCAGTGTGAAAGGGAAGAGAGGAAGTGTGTATTTATCTCTGTTGGTGGGGCATGATTTCCACTTTGATCTGTCTGCAGACCAGCTCCTGGACCGTCTTGCGGGCAGCAGAAGCCAAAGGGTCACTGTGTCAGCCACAAAGAGTCAGGCTCGATGTTTGGGCAGCACCTGTTTAGATAAAAGACAAAAACACTTCTCCGTCGAGTGTACTTGTAACAAGTGCAGTCAAGACTTGTTGGCCTTTGCTACACTGTAAATGATCCCCAAACGTTATATATTAAAACAACATTATTATGCTGCTCAGTCTCTTGACAACTTCCCTTTTCATCCAAATCAAGTGGTATTTATTATTGATCACGCAACAGCAATCAAAATATTTAAACAGTCTTAATGACAAGACAGACTCTGTTCAGCACTAATGAATCGTGAAGGAAGTTTCATGTGGAAGATTTACAGTAAAGGATATGATATCATGGGGTTTGGTCTCCTTTGTAGCTATCCATCTTCAATCCATCCCCAAATCTTAGTCACTGAGCAAACAATCCTTTATTTGCCCTTCTCGTTCAGCTAGGAGTGGCTGATTAAATGATCCTTTTTCCATTGTCTGGAAAATTTTATATTTAATTGAAGAACAAGCTGCATGTCAACACCTCCCCCCGTTTACAGAATGAGATAATACAGTTGTATTCACGTGTCATTGTGTCTAAAATCTATAGACGACCCATGCCTAAGTCTGCATTCAAAGTGATTTTCCAAATGGGGTTCGCTCGCCAGGAATTGTATTTCCCAGAATCCAATTGCATCTCATGTTTGGTAATCGTCTCCTCATGCATGTGTATCTACACTCAGGATTTCCACCTGCGGGTACACCCAGAGCCTCTCCACCGCCTTCTGTGTGCTTATAGAGGAAGTCGGTCAGCAAGAGTGCAAGTGGCACATGGTAGTGAATGGTGGCCTGGAAGCAGATTAGCTGCTTCTGTGTCTATCTGGTGCTGACAGTTCACACAGGCCCTTTTTTCCACTGCCACTGGGCGTATCAACACACTGTTTCCCTTCTCAGAGGGCTCTATCTCCTGGCCTCAGGGCTAAAAATGTGAAGCAATACTGTATACAGACTTGAAACATAGACGTGGCTTTTAATGATGTACTGCAGAGGTGAATTGGCTGTTTAAATGGGGGAATCATTTAAAATGTGTGAATTTGTCATTTTGTGTGTTCCCAAAAACAAGTTCAAATTCAGTCAAAAACATACATTAAGGAATTGATCATTTCTAGGACATTTTGTAGAGAGGCTCTGTTCTTGTAGGATTCCGAAATTAAGGACCATACACGGACATGGAATCTTCATTAAAACAACAATCCTAAAAACATAGCACATGAAGAAGTTGAGGTGGTTGAGGAAGCTACAGCAGCAAATAGCATTGAACTTATCAGTAGAGTAATAGTGGGAAGTGTTTAGTTTTTATGGGTATGTTTTGCACCGACATGAGCATGATTGAGCTTGGATGAATCACGAGTGAAACAACAGATGCATTAATCTAATTCAACTGCATCAAGTTCATGTAAAACTATTGCTTCATAACTTTATGACTAGAATACATTTTCACAGGATTCCTTTTTAGAAAAAAAACACTGGCATGGTTGGAATATGAATTGATGGGCTCCTGGGGACAAATCTCTAAAAAGGCTCCTTGTTCCACCCAAACCTTCTACCTTGTTTGTAACGTCTCTAAAAGTGGAGACACCGGGATGATGGGACTTATTCTCCTCACAGTTCTAACACAGTTCATCCATGAGACAGCTGACAGCTCAGCTCAAACATCAAAGGAAAACTCCTTCAAGGGAAACTCCGTTGATTTTTCATGTCCGTCTGCGTGCAGATCTTTAGAAGTACTACTGCATGTGTCACAAAGTGATGTGAAGAGGGAGGGGGCACCGTGAAATCGGATAGACTGCCTCAAGTGATGCCATCCAAGTCAACATCGGTTGGGCCTTAAGAAGTTTCTGCTAGAGGCTTACTGCTCCATGGTACATTATTGTGCTTTCATGGAGCTGAGATGGATGAAAGTTCCTATTTGGGAATGTCCTAGTTGAGACCGTTAACAAACAGGCAACATTGCAGCCTTCCAAAAATGTGCTCAATTTCTGCTGCCATATAGGCACAAGGTGTTGACAAAGCGAAGCATGTACGTAATAGAAAAGATGATATCTCTGGTTCTTCTTGGACAATTGATCCTTCTTCTCACTGTTGATCGTCAGTCCAAAAATGTTATAAGTCATGGAACACTTCATTAATTTGTTTTCATTGCTTGTCATATCAGAGACGGAAAACAGTTACATGTGGCGGTGAAGGTGATGAAACTTATATTCAGTGATTCATCTTTGGCAAAGTTTGCTGATGTGTTTATTGTGGTTATTCAAGGTCAAAATCACCCAAGCATCCGGTTTCTATGTCCGCGCATCTCCCAAGAACCAGACCTGATGTCTTCACCCTTGACTGACTTCTCAGTGTGTAATCCAGCCACCCATTAGAGCGCCCATCTGCCTCATTATTTTTATTAATGATGTTCCTTCCTTCTTTGTCACATCAGAGGCTTTCACTTACAGCTCTGGCGATACTGCCGGTCATTAGGACAGCTCAAAGTGTGGGATATCATCTGGACTGTCTCACTAAAAAGTCAGGCCAGGGAGGCTGCATGAGGCTCCAGCTAACTTTCAGCAGTTGCCTCAACCATGTCCCCGTGTTATGGAATATGAGGCTTAGAGAGACAAAAAGCCTGTGGACTGTAATTCTCTATACAGATGGCTCACCGAGTGCACAGGAAAAAGTGGTCATATTATTTGGAAAAGCCTTGAAGGGGAAAATTAATGAATATTTAGCGTGAATGCAGGGGACAGAGGCAGGCGTAGAGAATTCATTACAATGGAATGAGCTTCTCATCTCGGCAGAGAAAGAATTCCCAAAGCATGAAAAAATATGCACGTGTCCTTCCAGCTTTTAATCATTTAGACATATCCAATTGCAAATCATTTTAAAAAGAACAAAATCCAGTTATTACTGATTAGCATAAATAAATGAGAAGTAAATGTTTGCCTTAGGAGCCTTGACATTGATGGAAGCCTGCAAAATTTCCATTTGCAGTCACGCACAGTAATGTCATCACTTAAAGGGAATTTCACCCCCCTGTAGATTAACAATCCCAGAAGGTTTTGCAGAGCAGGTTCAAGCACCTGACGTCACGTGCTGCGGCGGGAGTAGGGTCTTTCACATAGAGTGGCAAGGGTGTGGTGCTCTGAGCTCGGAGACCATTAAACTGTCACCACTCTATTTCTGTAGCGGGACTACAGAGGGTTTTCTTGCGTCCTGCGTAGCACTGGTGATGATGAGATTTGAGGGTAGTCGGCCACTTTGCCATGTGTGTAATCAAAACCCTCGATTGCATTTGCAGCTACTGTTGTGCTGCAGCGAGCATGCACGCGTGAAGGTGTTGTGGGCACATTTTGCTCATGTGTTCTTGTGGAGGAGGATAGAAGAGGATAAAAGCATGGCAAATAGAGTAATGTGAAGGGGCGGCGATGTTTACCAGATTGAGAAGTTGTTCAGCAGACTGATGGTAAATCTACAACACTTTAATAAAGCCGAATTATAGCTCTACACAAGGAGCAATTGAAACAGATTAAACATAATTGCCAGTTATGTCTGCACACACAGGCCTCTCTATTGCACACTGTGCCGATGGGTTGCCATCGCAACCAATGTATTTGTGTTAATCACTGTCAACTTACAGTTTACAGTTTACTCAAATCAAGGGTTTCGTTGCAAAGTGCAGTTTTTCTCTTGTTGCCGTCTTATTTTAAGACCAGGATGTTGTTGATAACCTTTTTATTTTGTCTCAGGGAAGGAAATATCTGCTTGGTTATGACAAATACACATGTTCACGCCAAGACAAGAGATACCTTTGAGGATGTGAAGATTAAACATAATTGAATAAAAATCATTAAAAATCATTGCGCTGTAATTACTGAGAGTACTTCACCCCCTGGGCAGTGTTGGCTTTTGAGTACTGTAAATGACACTTTTAATCATCCCCTGCTTAAAGGATGTTAATTTGGTTGCTAAAATGATACAAGAGCCCTGACCTTAAACACACGGCCTTCACCCCGTTAGCACTTCAGCTGTCTTGCAAGCTTGCCACCACATAGCAACAGAGCAGGAAGATACAGTAGCACCACCTTGTGTTATGGCACAGCCAAAGGTTAAAAGGTCTAAAAGGATTGAGTTTATAGGATTGAGTTTATTTATATGTTCACAACAAAACTAATTTTGCTGTCCACGGCAAATGGGGACACAGAGGACATTTAAATGTTATAACTCAAAGATAAAAATATTTGAAGACCACAGATTTGCACAATGCAAAGAAAAGACTAAAAATGCATCACATAACCTCATTACAACTCTCTGATCATTTTTAGCATAAGGCAACTTTTCCTCTTAAGAGTTTCACACACAGTCGATGACGAAGCTGGGCGGCATGAGGGCATCCCCTTGGCCTTTATGTCTTGCGCACGGAGACGAGTAGAAGGGCTTGTGTTGGCTTTTCCTCTTGCCAAACGCAGCCAGACACTGAGTTGTTCTGGCATAATTAGAACCTGCTGCAGATGTCTGAAGTATTACCTCACTGCAAAGAACACGGCTTCCCCAGCTAACAGCCCCAGCTGGCTGGATCTGGATTCTGTTCCACTACTGATCAATGGGGAGCTCCCTGCACTTACAGCCTCCACTGGTGCTGTACATTGACCGAATCGAATGGGAGGAGGGGTGCTGGGGGCAAGATTTCCTCTTCCATCAAGCTCTTTGCTGAGTGGGAGCCAGTTTCCTTTGCATGAAACTGACTGTCGTGCATCTGCAAGGGCCTTACGCTGAAGGTCATCTAGAGGAAACTGTTTCCTCAACACAGATATGAACTTTATTCTGTGGGAGGACTGGGCTATCCTCCTTGTTGATGGATGTTTCTCTACAATCCTAATGTTGAAAATGTGCTCATCCACTCACCAGGGGAGCCTGTAAAGTGAGTGCATGCTCTGTAGTTTGAGAAATCAAACTGTACTCTTTCTTTACTGTTCAATAGATTAATTATTAAAGGAATTATTACAGCACTTATGTCTCGTAAGACTTCGTGTTGTCTTCCCCAGTGGCAAAGTATAGGCACAGGCTGATGTAAAATCATGTGAGGGACAGCCCGGGGATCGAGGCCGTCTCCAAGGTCTCCTAACTGCCTGAATCTAAACCGAAGGTCGTTCCTCTGCTGATCGACCAATTACCCACGCACACAGCTCGGCGGAGTCTGAGCCAGGCGCTTTGGCTGAATTGTTCCAGGACATACTCCTGTGGGTTTACATTGGAAATATGGGCTGCCATCGACTGACATTTTTTCATCAACTAGCCAATCACACAGGGCGTGAGGGATTGATTTTTTTTTTTTTTTTACTTGCCAGCTGCAATAATTGGCTGATAGACATGCATTCACATTGTGGTCGAGAATTATTTCTTCATTTTTTACTTTCTTATATAATCAATGAAGCAGCATCCAGTGACACATCAGTGCTTTGAAGCACATATTAATAATTTCCATATCTCAGAGGAAACGCGTAATTACTGCCTGATATTTTCTCAGGGATGGGAATACTTTTGGTGTTCGAGACATGGTGTCATTGACATCAGGCACATTTTTGTAGATGCTGTTTGGTGGGGTGAGTCACAGCATGACTCGTCTGTCTGTGTGTTCCATAACCCCGGTCCCTCCAGAGAATCTCATTACAAGGAAAATGGTGGTGATTGTTTTTTTGTGATGGGAGGAAGGAATCAAGTTATGTCAAAGCAAAAAGTTTGCAGAGTGGACGTAATGTTAATGACCACATATAACCAGAGAGCTTGCTGTGTTAGTAGTGATGTCAGCTCAGCTATTAAAGTTTCTAATTCTTTAAATGCATAAATGTTTTACCAGTAAGGTAAAAATTTATGACATATATGATATTCGTGGGAAAGGCAGGAGCTGGCAGTGACCAAAAGGAGCGTAAATATTAGATTTGCATATGTCAGGTGAATAGAGCACTTCAAGGACTCCTTTGTTGTTTTCTGTGGTATGATAAAGCTTCCATTTGACTATTGTTTTGGTTTAAAAATACATACTTTATGAAAGGTATGTGTACTACTAAAGCCATATCCGCTGCTGCACCAAAACCCCATTAATTTCAGACTCTTCATTTTAAAAATGAAAACTGTCTGTTCCCATTGAAAGCCCCCAGACAGAATGTGTCCGTTTTGATTTATGGAGGGGAAATAGTTGCTTTCTCCTTGCGGGTGGGCCTGTACAGCCCATGTCCCCCTCCTCGCTGTGGCGTGGCAGCCTTGTGTAAGCAGCAGCGTAAGCCCAAAACACAAGAGGTCACAATCTCCAACAGCCAGTTGCAGGTCTTGAATTACGGCTTGATCACTGTAGACAAATATTCCCAGATGTAGTTTCAGCTTGAGGGGTGAACCAGAGAGAAGATACTTGATCACTCCAAGCACTCTTATCGAGGAAGGGTTTGTCCTTTGAGCCACATAATAGAGTGAATCCCTCGATCATCGACGAGTAGGGAGAAGCTGGGTCTGATTCACGCAGGAAAATCTATTCGAAGTGTAAAACCTGATAGCACTTACTTTAAATGATGTGCAGGACAAAAAGCTCTGAGTATTCACTTGTTATAAGGGAGTAATGTGTGAACTGACATATGAAGGTAATAATAAAACCAGACGTGGTGTCATAGTTGAACGCTCATTTACTGCTTCTCTGGTTCTCGGTGCCTTTTCAGTGGACTGTAAAAATGCAGGATGTGTCCTGTGAATTCACATAATCGATGGTGGTTATTAGCTCCCCAAAGACCTCAAGGAGAACGTATCAAGAGCAGGTGCGCACATATAAAAACCATAACAAAATCGCAGCATACGACTTTGGAAAATGAAGAGATTGAATAACTTAAGTCGACACCTGGAAAACAATTTAATAATACATTGCAGTGAGCATATTAAACTAAAACAATCATCCAAGGAGGTTAACAGGGGTCTATAGCCATGAAGAGAAATATTATTGTAAAGCAGTCCAAAGAAGTTCAGATATCTACAACAAAGCAAGTAATATTCTTATGGATGGTCGGGTCCAATTTGCTGCCTAGACAGAGATGCTTGGTTGATCTCAGCATCACCTCATCGCGTATTCTCATGTCGTCAGTGAGCGCTGTGTTCCTGTGATGTCTCTAGCTGCCTCATAATTCAAAATCTATGTCTCGTGCTCTCTCAGAGGTCCGTTACATCTCTCCGGAAAACGAATTGTGAACACCAAAATAATCAACTCGAGCTCTCAAACATAGTGAAATGTTAGACCACTATAAATCAAATTAAGGATCTTGACAACAGTGGGTGTGAGCAAGTAAGCGACCCGCTGAAACTCCGGTCGGTCACTCGCTGGAGTTTCATAAGAATGAATTATAGTGCAGTGCATTAAATACAGTATATCTCCTGTAATCCAAGCTGGCCTTTAAAACGGAGGGAATGGAACTTTTTTTTTTGGCATGTACATGATAGTACTTTATTTCTAATCTAATAGTTTTGTTTTTTTTAAATGTCATACAAACAGTAATTTCCTTGTTTGCTTCTATAAGACATTTTCTGTTACAGTAGCAATTCCTGCTTATATCAGAAGGGCCTCGAAGCCAGTGAACTAAATCAACTATAATGGCAAGAAAAAAAAGTTAACCCTTTGGAATGATCTACATTTCTGTATATTATATGTATTATGGCTCCCAGATAAGATGACTTCAAAGGCACCAGGCTGAACACTCATTGAGTTAAAAAGCCCCAACAGTTTAAGGCTTAAAGGAATCATTCAAGCTTTTTGACACATCTGTTCTTTGTCTTCATCAAATCAAATCATGGTGCATGGTTGCATGGAACATAGTGTCCATGGCAAGACACCAGGGAAGAAGCAGCTGCTCTCCAAATAAATACCACTGCGCACTTGAAGGCATGTTTTAGAAGAAGACATAGCACTACATGTAAAAAGGGCACTGTATATTAGGGATGGGCATTTTTACCAAAAGTACTATTCGAGAAATATCTCTATTATTCAAAGACTTTTTATTAATGGTTAATGGCGGTTGGCAAACAGCTTTTAGTTGCATTACCTCCACCTACTTGTGGTAATAATACAATGCTACCAAGTGCTGGTAAAAACAAGAGAAAATATAATAAGTTTGGAGGACAGTCACATAAACCATTCAATTTTATGATTTAATGCTTATTCAAATATTGGAAAATCATGACCCATCCCCACTGTATATCAATATGAAAACATCCCTACAGTAAAGTATGGTGGAGAGGGAATTTTGATTTGCTTGCTGCCTCAGGGCTCGGAGGGCTCGTCATCATCATCATCTTCAGGGGGAAAATTAATTTGGAAGTATATCAAGGCATTTTACAGAGTAACGTAAGAGTGTTCGAGTGCTGATGCTCCGCAGACGTTGGCTGAGGCACAGGACAATGATACCTGTATATCAAAGTAGATCTATTACAGAATGATTTCAAACAAAGAAAGAACGCCTTTATGAGTAGTCCAATCCAGACGTAAACCCAATGCGAGATACTAAGGAGACCCCCCCCACAAACGTCCAAGAATATAGCTGGGCTGAGGCAGCGCTGTAAGGTTCCGAAATTCCTCCTCAACATTGTGCAGGTCTGATCCACGGCGTCTGAAAAGACTTGGAGAGGGTTATTGCTGCCAGAGGAGGTTATTAAATTAAAGGGTTCACTTGGAATGCATATATTCAACAAAACATGAAAGATTATAATTACCTGTGTGTTATTAGTTTAAGCATATCATTTCAGTAGTTGTGACTTAAAAGAAGATGAGATTGATTTTTTTTTTTTGGACCCAATTAATGCTGAAAACCAGGTAATTCCAGGTTTCTACAGACATTGTCTCGTTTTATTAAAAGGTAAACACTCATTACATGTCATCCTGTTTGCAGATCTAAGCAATATTTAATGATTTATCCTTATAATTTGGACATTGAAGCTCACCACTAATGACAGAACACCAGTTACGTATAGATCTCCCGCTAGTCCTGGAAACCACAGAGGAGGGTGGAGAGTGACTCATTTTGTTATATATATAGACGGGGTGATTCCACCTCTCTCACCAGGATGGAAGGAATGTCTTGATAGATCCACCCCACACATGCGTGCATACACACAGAAAAAAGCCATTCTTTTATATATATATAATGCTTATTAAATGTGCATTTCAGACCATCGCTATGCAGTTTACAGGCAAAACTTTAAAACAAGCAGCATACATATGTATAGAGAGTTCAAGGCTTTGAACCTTGTCACTCCCTGCACGCATAAAGAAACTTCATCACAGCCGCTGAATTTAGGAGCAACAATGATGAGATCTCTCCCTAATTGGCATAATTAATGGTAGAAATTAGCAAGCAGCAGACTCCAAAACATTACTCACTAAAACACACCTGCAGGACAGACATAAAACAGCTGCTCAGTCTGGTTCTGTTGGAAGTTTTAAGGGAGTTTTTTCTGCCAACTGTCACTCGTGGGAATTGTTGGGTTCCTTTTTATAATGTTGTAAAATTCTGTTGTGAGGAGCTTTCTGTGTTTGTTGTGATTTTGTGCTATATAAATAAAATGGAGCCGAATTGAAAACCGCTAATAATGATACAATATTACCAGCTAATGCTAAAAAAGACATCAGCCCAGTCATCATATTTGCACAGGCAGAACGTACTTTGGTAAAGTGAAGAGCTGATCCTCATGATTTTAGCAGATAGTCTTCAAGTACTGGTCCAAAGCTTTTACAGCGCAGACAGGAAACTCTGGCTTCCAGCTCGAGGTGGACTGACGGCTAATATGAAAAATGGTAGATGAACACAGTCTATCGATGCTGACAGCAGTGGAAGGGAACGCTGTATAAACAGGATTTCCTACACAAAGCCATCCTGTCGCAACGAAGTTGAACTATTAGCTGGCAGTAGCAGCAAACAGACTGCCTTTTTGTAAAAAGTGTATTGTTGGCACACTGTCCTCTTCTTCAAAAAATAACTCCATATATAACATACTCCATTTATTATGCTCCTGTTATGTTTTTAAGTTAAATGACCACTCGTGGTCAATCTAGTATCCAAGGTTTAAATGGTCTGCACTTATATACCAATTTTTCACCATAGCAGTCTCAAAGTGTGTCATCGTTAAATGACCTTTGACCCTTCATGAAATGACCCAGACCTTTTATCACCATATTATGTGATGGTAGCACAACATTTGTTACAATTGGAAATTCAATTAGGATCTTTTTTTTTTTTTTTTTTTTGTCGTAACCCTTTAAAAGTGAACCGGAGAAGTGACGCAGTTCAGATGACGTCTTTGTAATGTGACTTTTTCCTTATTCGGAGGAAGCGGGTTGGTTGGATGTTCGATACAACAGCGATTTGAGTGCAGGAGACCATTTTTTGCTTCCCATTTCCAACCATGAGTTGGGATAGTTTATTAAAACCATGTTTACTGTTTTCATGACAGCAAAAGTTGCGTGACTTTAAGAACAACACAGCTTAAGCCATCATTTTAACTGAAAGCATTATTTTTCTCATAATATAGTGTTTTTTGTGCCTAAACCTAACCAGAGGCACAACTTTAAGAAACTGTGTTGTATTCGATAGTAGGAACAAAGGACCCGTATGGTTGCTTGGTTTAGAGGACTTGTTGGTTGTTGGATATAAGTTGCAGGGAGTAGAGTATATCATATACAGTAAGTGTAGCAGTGCAAATCAAACAGACTTCACTGCATTAATAATATAACATAATACTAAAATGTGTCAAAAATGTTGACGTGCTACAAAAGCACAAAAGTCATTTTTGACAGGAGATGGTCTACATTGCATTGTCATTAAGTGTTATTATCATGTTATATCGCCATTATGAAATGTCTGGTACCAAAGTATTTTTTTATATTTTTGTTCAATTCCAGTATCTCATGATAAATGAATGCATACATGGTTGGTCAATGGTCAAGATTATACGGCACTTGATTTCAAAGCTTGAAAAACTCCCAACCACTGTGTAACTGTATTATTCCAGACAATCTTACACATCAGATCCAGTCTGGAATCGTTTTTTGGACGGAGTTGGGCTCCTTCTCAGAAGAAAAGAACGCAAATATTCAATGTTTCTGACTCTCAAAACATTGGTCTACCACAGGTGCAAGTTTTCCATACCAATTAGCAAGTGCTCCACCCACAAATTTTCCATCAAAATAAACTGGGAACACATAAAAATTGCACATTAAAATGGGAGTGATTGTCTTTGATATTCAATGCTTTAATTGAAACCAGGCAGGCGAATTACAGAGCTCTGTTTTGACGGCTCCATGGTTTCCGTCAGTAAAAGGGGATTCCTGAGTGATATCCTGAGGAACACTAGATTTCCTTTTAGAGGAAAACCAAACAGGGCAACACGTCATTGTTTTGCACCGACTTCATGGTCAATCGGCTTTGCAGTTTTTCTGTACCTGAAATGGACACTGGGTCAAAGGTTCACACTCCTTCTGTCTGCCACTCACCCACTTGTGTGCATAAGTTCAGTATCCACTTCACATATGGCAGGGCTGGGTAAACATCTGGTAATCTTTGTTTCAGCTTCTCAATAGCTCACCAGGCTATGGTCTCGCTGTGTGTACTCAATCTTCTCCAATTACATAGTTGCTGGCTGCTCCCCTGAGGTTACGTGGACAAACCGTTTGGGATTGCGGAAGGAGTTTCCACAAAATAGGTGTTGTCCAAAAATTCCTTGCAGTTATGGAAATAAACCCACAAAAAGAGAAAACGTTAAATAGACTGAGAAAAGAAGACCGAATGAGCTTATAAGCATGTCATTTGGTATATTTAACTAGGACTTTACTTCTTTTGTTGTTAAGTTCTCTTCCTCAAATTCTGATGACATAAAAGTATTTACGAGAAAAAAAATCCGTCAACAGACATTCAAGTTAAAACATACAATAAAATAATCTTTCTCTTTGTTGTTGCACTCGGGAAGACAGGACACGTCAGACATTCTGGAACGAGATTATAACAGAAGTTTCCCTGAATCCATTCTTAAACCAAAGATGATTACAATTATAGTGGTTGCATTGACTTCAAAAGTTGTAGCCTGCGGTATTAGCCTGGCGGCTTCCTTGTGGAAGTTCTCGACAGAAAATGTCATAATTATTCCAGTCTGAACTTGATGGTCCACACCCCATTACAGACCCTGTCTATTGTCCTGGCACGGCTTAACCACCTTGTCAATCATCCTCTATGTCATGTGTTGATGCAAAGCTACCTGCATTCCTAAACGGTGCATCTGGACAGTGACTTCCCAGGTCCCACTGACGAGGCTGTTCTTACCAAGCTGGCAGGGAGCCAGGCAAGGCTGCTGGCCCGGGCTCCTTTTCCCAAGTTCCACCCAGACACTGCGTGCGCCGTCATCCTGCTGAAATGTAAACCCCAGATTCAGCTGTGTTTGTTATGGTTGCGCCAGCCCTCAGTGAACACACAACGCTGTCACAACGTACCTATAACAGCGGGGCGATATTTCAATAACAATCTATTTGGTCAGCTGCAATTACATCACTAGGTGGTCAAACATAAGTTTGCTGGAATGATAATTAGGATTATTTCACGGACACTTTTAGCAAGGGTGCAAGATGAGGCTATTATTTCCGAACATGCCTCGACATTTAATACAGAAGTTTAAGTCAAGTGATTTTAAGTATGTTTTCACAGTGTTGAACTTGACCCCACTGGACTGTGTTCACTGGAGCACCATCATTACTGTTTTTGCTATGGATGCTCTATTTAACAGCTCAGCCGGCTGTACCTCGTTGTCTCGTTTAATCATCCAGCTTCACTATAAACAATAGTTTAGTCTGAACACTAGTGTTGTCCTTGAGATCGCTGGCCTGCTGCACTAATGGCTATTTACTTTCCAGAGAAAATGAGTAACCCAGAAAATCTATTTTTATCCTGAAATGACCCCGGGGTCAGCCCCACTGAGGTGACAGGGGGACACATCCTTAACTTTAATCAAACCGCCGGCCCTGCAGGCTGCACGCTAGTGCAACAACCTTTGCGTGATTATTATTAATTTTTTTTTTCCTGTCCTCTTATCAGTTCATGTGACCCAAAGTCACTATAGCATGGCAAATTCCACAGAATCTAATGTTGGAGTATAAATCCAGTCTGTCTGCAACTAGCTGGGGGTCTGTGCAGTGTGGCATCAGTCGGGTGGGTAATTTATTGTGGGAGCTAAGTGTTTCCATTTGCAGTAAGAGCCACTAAAAACAGACTCGCTGAAGGTTTCTGGGGGGCCTGCTTGTAAAAGTACTGATGCGGTGTGAGCTGGCTCATGGCCTGACAACCTGTTTGGGGAGCTGTATAGATGGACTTTTAATGAATACATAATCCAGTCATCACAAAAGGGAGCCCTCAAACTTGCCAAAGCTGCACTTCTGGACAGGTCGTGTTCTCATTTACCTTGTGCAGAAAAGTGAGATGCATTTTCAGAGGAGGTTTCCCAAATAAAACAAACAAGACCTCCAAAGAGATTTCTGTTGGTGGTTACAGATAATGTACTTGTGCAGACACCCATGAGTCTAAATATAGGACTATTATTCCAATGAAATGAAGAAAGAATGATGATTTATTCGATTTTTTTTTTTGGTTGTAATATGCATTGAGACATTTGCAAGTATTTATATGTGTACTTCTTAGGCCATACATTATCCCAGCTGATCAACCGC
This sequence comes from Brachyistius frenatus, assembly GCF_029030835.1. NCBI lineage: Eukaryota > Metazoa > Chordata > Actinopteri > Embiotocidae > Brachyistius > Brachyistius frenatus. The sequence goes on from NW_027210611.1 coordinate 2,806,849, forward strand.
AGTGCAAATACAATAATACTGTCCTCACACAAAGTGCAAAGATCGTTACGCAATACATTTTTGTAGGTAATAAGTTTAAACTCGCCAACAGCAACTCACTGCTGCCCTCTACTGAATCCTATGAGATCGAATTAACAATAGCATTATAAAAAAACATGAATTATTGAATATTTTTCCACTTTATTGTCAGAAAGTCAAACGCTGGCCTAGTGGCTGAGAATAAGTATGCATTGCTACTAACTTACAATAATTCACACAATATAAATATATGGGAATATGTTGTTGCGAACACCTCATAAGACACAATTAAGTAAAAATAGCTAACAGTGCAACAATAGTGTAAAGATGCACGCTTAACCCGTAAAAATGCTCCAACCTAGATGTAAGTTATTGTAGAGTATTGTTGAGCACGTCCCTCTACACTCTGAGCACGTTATCTGAGCATGAATCAACTTTCCTGCTGAATGATTCATTGCACGTATTCACTTCAAGCATTAATATGCAAGTTAGTAAGTAATACAGTATTCATATGCAAGCACCTCAGCAGAGTTCAGGTAGGCCGTAATGTGGGTTTTCACCTGGAGTTGATTTGAGACTGATACTACTGTATAAAACCACAGCCAAGTTTAGTTTGGCTGCAAAGCTGTTAACTCTGTCGTACAAAAATGAGAAAAGTTTGCGAAACAAAAGCCAGAAAACCAAAGTGCGCCTGAAAGACCAAGGAAAACATAACGATGTGCAACAGCACATGATATCATCATGCAGCAGAGCATCTGGGAAAGTACCTTATTAACAGCAACACGGAGTGCATTAATAGTTTGACTAAACAAAAGAAAGATCAAATTTTAAACAATGTATGTACACAAAAATATGTAAATTCACATGTTCATTTATGCCTGTAGAGCAATGCCCATCTATGACTAAACCAGAGCAGCAAACGTTACCGCGCTGATATAAAAGAAGACCATGTTGATGTGAAGTGTCGTATCACTTTCGAGACTACACACTGTATACACCCCTGCTTGGACTCAAGCACCTTCCCTCCAGGAACGTTTTTTCCCAGTTCTAACATTAACCAACAGGCCTTATTTCCTGAAACCAGAAACTCCCTCAGCAAAAGGAAACCCAGCAACACCTGCACTAGTCAGAGGCCGTCCAGGATGTGAGTCGAAAATTAGGCCATTAGACCCAGACATGGTCTAATAGTGCTGTGGAAGACAAATTTCTCCAATATTTTATTTATGTACCTCAGTTTGCTCTACATCAACAACTGCTCATGAATTTTGATGAGTAATGCTAAAATACACGACTTAAATGAAAGTAGGTTGAAAGCATAATTGCTCCGTCATTTACAGATTACTGAATAACACAAGGAAAGTGGAGCCGAGTGCTTTAATTCTTACAAATGGACATTAAAAAAGTAATTTTTTTTTTTGAGAATGGTGTATGCAGACAATTTCTATTGCAGTCTCACGACTCCATATTTTGGAATGCAGTGCAACTGACATTTGCCCTCACAGCCCGCAAACACTGGTTGCTTTTTTCCCTGCAAGAGGAGATTGATTGACCATCAGTGGAGACACGCTCCTTGAATGAGAGCGCTCACCGCAGAACTATCAAGTAAACAGACTTGGAAGTCAAGGCCAGCAAAATCCCTTGTGTCTCCATACCATCCGTTAGGAAGGCAAAGCCGGATCTCATGTATCTGTGGTCAGACAAGACCGCCACCACTTCCTCGTATTGCAAGGCTGCTTCGAAACCACGCCAGTGTGTGCTCTATTTCCCTAACCTTTTTTAAGCGTTGGAATTCACATAACCATGTGGTGTGCTTCTGGACTTTGGGACTTCCAAAAATCCGACTGTTTATCACTGAAATCAACAAAAATAAATGGCCCTCAGTGAAAACATATTCAGCTGTGTTATAAGAACGCTTCATGTCAAGGCATCCCTTTCGTGTTTTGCACGGTGCTTTCAGTGTCACATCTTTCATGGTGGGCTGTGTTTAATATAAGTGATAAGTTCAGGCTAACTAGGACCAGACTGTTGAATGAGGCTGTCAGTCGTCTTTCCAACCCTTTTATATAAGGCTTCTTCCTGATTCCTAATTGAGTACTCAGCGACTTGCCAAACCAAATCTGGTCTACTGTTGATATGAAGTAGTCCCGCCTTCTGGTGAGAGCAATCCGACAGAGGTGGTCAGCTGATGCCAACAGTCTTGGTGCCAACAGGATGTTATAATACTAGAGGGTATAAAGTGAGCCACTTCCCCACAACAGCAGGCACAGCGGCTGAAACCGTAATTAACATCCGTTTCTAGTTTGCATTTGTTTTGATTTTCTCTGTTGCAATTTGTCACATGGGAGCCGACTATGAGGGGCGTTGCCTGATGACTTTTTGTTAAAGCTTAGTTAAAGTTCAGGAAGGTCATTTCTCCGGCTGAGTTTTCCTCCAGATGATAAACCTAAGTGTTTTCCATCTCCATATGTGATGGTTTTTTTGGGGGGGCTTTAGTGGTCATTTTATGTCAGGACATTTTAGTGAAATGTTCTCATGATCATTCAGTCAATCGCTTGTTACAAACGCTCCGCTTGCCTTTGAAAATATTTCCAAGCCAACCGACTCGAGCTCGTGTTAAAAGGTGATTAAAACCATTACTACCATTGTCATTTGCAAGAGCCAAAAAAAATCTCAAATGACGAAAACTACTTTTTACACCAAAGTTCATATGCATCATGGAGATAAACTGTTGAAATTTACACTGCACTTCTTCAGAAATGCTGATAGAAATGTTTCTTTTTGCATCTTTAGTTTTAAATGCTAATTCTGACAGTTCCCCTGGCTAGATGGATACCAAAACACAAATTAGAATAAACATGAATCCTGCATTAATCGATTTTAGGAGAGTTGGGGAACAAAACAACAACATATGAACAAAATGCTGGCATATTAGGAAGTTGATATGACGATCTATTTAGCTTAATTACAGCAAATATTAGCATTTACTTGTTAAATCACCCAGATTTTCAATATATGGGTCTGGCCATGCTCTATTCAGGATTGTTTCCAGTCGTTGCATCCTAGTGGGTGTCGACCTTTGGTGAAACTATCGAAACGGCTGTTAACCAAACGGCATTGACCACCATATGACGTATGTTGTGCGCCAATACTGACCATGCTGTGAACAGAGACCCTCCCACAATGTGGGCAGAGTTTAACACCCTGTCCATGAATTACCATTTCAGACTTTGAAAAAAAAAAAATGTTTAGGCATTTTGGCATTCAATTCCTTGATTTTTGCTTATATTGCTACAACTGTTCATATTGCTTCATCTAGCTCCACCACCGCCGCCACAAACACTTGAATTTAAGCTCATCGCACATAGCCGCCCCCCACTGGTTGCTGAATGGTCCGCCCTTTAGAGTAAAAGACTGAGGCCATGAGCAATAGGCGGGCGGAATCAGGCTAGCATTCAGCGGCATTCATTAATACACACGGACCAATATGAATGAACATTATTTAACTTATTTAAATTGTATTGCCAATAAGTTATTACAGACTTTAAATGACCGATAAAAAAGGAATTCATTTAGTACTTACAACAGCAGAATGAAACAGGTGAACTTCCCTTATAATTTGTATCCAGTGTCAGGATGACTTTATTATCAGCTAAAATAGGCACCGAAATCCTTTTTAAACTTGGTACAGATAACTCCGTTTTAACCAATCGCTCATCACAAGTTCACAGTGAAAACAAACCACAATAAAATTACAGAATCACAATATATATGTCAGTCTTTTACAGATAATACACATTTAGATTAGTATAAGTCTTTAGCAAGGCATATACAGTAGATTTACATCTTAATATGAATTATTTCATCTATAATATTTCAAAACAAAGAGCGGGGGATATTTCTGTTTTGTGTTTTCAAGAGCCCCAGTACTTAGTTACACATTTACAGTCTTCTGCTATACATATAATGATGGAACATTTTGGAACATTACTTGATGCAATACAAAGCAGTAATATTGAGACATGCAACGTTAAGCCACAGGGAAACCATGTCCAGGGAGGATAAGTGACACCTGAGAAAGACAAGTTGGTAACAGGACACAAATGGTTGTAAAAAGAAAGAATGGCAGTACATCAGCAGGGACACAGTAATGTGATGACACAAACCAACCTTATCTAGTTACCCTAAGCTATATTGGAAAACGTTCATCAACAGGATTAAATTAGGTTTACCCTTAACTCTTACACCTGTCTTTAAATAACAGCTGCGGAAACAACATGCAAGTTTCTTTTCATAAGTTTGTGCAGTTATTTAATTCACTAGCCATTTCCTGCTTCTTTTCTGAATGTCTATTTTGTTCGTCTTTGTAGTTGTGCAACTTCTAAACCGCGGCGTGTCTCCTCTGATACAGAGCTTATTTCACCGGAGTGCGCATGACATGCACTGAGGATTCAAGCTATTCGCCCGGCTCTCACTCAGGTGACACGACCAATCAGTAGGAGTTACCTCAGGTGAACCAATTCACTAGAGCAGGGGTGTCAAACATACGGATGACTTTGCTAAGTGTGAAAATTACAGAAAGACATAAAGTGCATTTCTATGAGAATATGGAGGTTTATGAGTACAAACGTTTTGTAATTTTTTTTTTAATCGATCCAGTAATTGCTTCAAAAACAGCGTAAATGCGACGTCTGCTCCGGAGGCAGAAGCGCTCGCTGCTAGGGAATCTGCAGAGGAGAGCCCAGGCAGATAAACAGTGGGCTGATGTCTGAGTTTTTGGTCTTTATGTTTCTAGTTTATTGTAGAAAGACCTTTAAAATAGGGTTTATCATCCAAAAACCATCACCAATGATTTAAACATAGAGAAATATTGTCGTTATGTATGCGTTATTATGCTATGATTTTACTGGTCTGGCCCACTTGAGATCAAAGTGGACGGTATGTGGCCCCTTGACTAAAATGAGTTTGACACCCCTGCACTAGAGTATCGTGATTCTTTATGTTACTACTTTTAACTCGCCACGCTGATTTCTGAGTTGATATTTCATTTATTATTCACACCGAGTTGTGCAGTAACAGCTAGCAGCTAACAGTTAGCCCAGGATCTAGCTTGTTAGCATCAGCGCATGAACCAGAGAGCTGTTGGTTAGTTCAAATGGCCCCTGGAAATCGCCAGTTTCCCGTTCACAGTGAATAAATACATGTTTATCGCTAACTGGTAATGGTTCAACTTTTCGCTTACTACCAACAGCTAACTGTTGTTGCTCACAACTATTGCATCAACACCTTTTGGCCTGAGACGAGCCCGGGTGCTTCAGAATGAAAACACCAGCGATTCAGCTTTGATTCACTCCATTATAACAGTACTTTATTTAACTTTATTATTAATTTTAGTATCTTATTTACATGTGATGTGCATTGTTTTTGGAAAACTTAACTCATGACATACATAATCTCTAGATGACTCATTGAACTTTTCCCCATGGCCTCATTTAAAAAAAAAAAAAGTAAACAAAAATTTAAATAAATAGTCATTTTAAACCCCAATGCTTTAAAATCACAATACATATGGACTTAGCACCCAAGTATCGTGAGAGCATTAAATCGGTTAATAAGCATATTGTTCCAACCCTACTACCGTGTGCTGAAACCAGTGAGGGATGAATATTTTTTTTCCTCCTCAGTGATAATCACCTGCTCATCATGATGTTATTGTCAGTTTTGAGAGTCCTCCTTCCTTTCCACAGAATTTTATCCTTATTCTGACTCCAAAATGTGAGAAGGCAGAAATCTTTTTTTTAGGCTGTAGTCAACTGGAACCGAAGTAAAAAGTAATGGTGTCTGCACTTGCAAGATATGCAATAGGAGGGTGGGTATTTATTCTACAAATCTCACATGTTTGGATTGTTTTAAATAAACTAATGAAATAAATAAAAAATTACAATTTTACATTTAAAATTACACAAATTCTTAACTAGTGTCATGTAAAAATATGACCAAAATTTGTGAGCCCACATCTCACCTAATTTCTAAAAAAACAAAACAACAAAAAAAAACAATCACCGCTTTCTTCGGTATGTTCTTATTTAAAGTCACTGATGTGCAAATATCAGAGATTTTGGTGAATGTCTTTAGCTTTAAGTGAACATTGCTGCACTTTCACAGAAATCACTGACACTGACCTTAAACCCATGAGCTGATACCATCGAATACAACACAAATCTTGGAAATCCCCAATGCTGTATTTCAAACCATACCAATTCCAGGAGGCTTACAGTGCATTTCTTCGGAGGGACACGGCGACCACATGCGTCTCTTGAACTGTCGGGACTACAGCAGTCTTTTCATGCGGCAGGTGTGCTTCTCTACGTTCATGGTGGCTCGGTCCGTCGAGCTCGTCAGGTCGTCCAGAACGTCATCCTGCCGCTCCAGCTCTGTCTCGGCTTCCAGGGCGAGGTTCTTCAGCTGCATCAGCATCTACACACACACAATCCAATAAGTACACGCATGTGGAGACACACACACACACACACACACACACACACTCATTTGTTTAAGTAAATACACTTAAGTAGAAGACATAGTAGACATAAATAACTAAGGAACAAAACGGGAATAAAAAATCTATTAAATAGTAAAAGTGCACCACAGACGTGCGTTTCAGAGCGGAGCATGTGGACCATATGTGAACGGGCGTAAAGATGGGGTCAGGGAGTTGTAAAGCAAGCGAGTACTAGAGAAAGAGTGATGGCTTTAATTCAGAGTTCTTCCTCTTCATTTTGCCAACAAAGACACCACCTTGTGACTTAATGTCTGCAGATCAGAAGGCGACATTATAGTTTAACACCAACTATGGTGCAATAATAGTTATTCATGTTGCTGATACGATAATATTTCATATTAAGGAGTGAATGAAACTTGAGATACACAGAGAAAAGTCGCGGCTTGTCTCCGGGGATCGGTGATATCATACAATACTGTTTGTTTTCTACTTTCAGTGGGTTTAAGGAACTATACAGTACATGCATGGTTTAACATCTGTGTACGTTATGGTTAATGGAACAGCTTAAATATACTGCAACGTGCCAAGCAAAGCCTAATAAACACTCACTTCAAACCCCACCAGCATGGTTTTCAAACTAGTATTATGTTATGCTACACATGCTCTCTCACACACACTGACATAATGTCAGTTTTCACTGGCTGGTATATGTGGATATTTTAACTGAGCACAGAGACAGCTCCAGGCAACAGTTTGAAAAACAGATAGTATGTCAATACACACCAAGGAACAACTGCATTCACTCAATTAGGTCTGTGACTTTACAGTTTCAACTGGGACGACAGGACTGAGTCACACCTTACAGTTAACATTCACAAGAGTTTTGGTGCGTCGTGTAAAAACACATGAATATTTGTATCTGCTGCTCATACAATGGCAGGCGGACTTAAGTCGTGGCGAAACCCCCGAAAATGAAACATTTAGGCTACAACTAACAGAAAAATGAGTTAAAATTCACAGTCATTTCAAGACTGAGAATTAGTATGCAGTACACACACACACACACACACACACACACACAAAATGATCTGAACCAGTTTGTGCTGTTAACAAGTAGGATTTTTCAACTTCTTGACAATAATAATTGTATAAAACTGCTGAGACAAACGTGAACGTTTTCCGCAGCACAGACGGGACATGAAACTGCGTGACCCGCTGCACAAGTTGTCCCACGGTCGATTCTAATCTTAACTTGAAGTCCATTAAAAGCAGGGTGTGTGCAGAAGGATAGGAGGAAGTCAAAACTGGCAGCCTTTGAAATGTGAGCCATTATCAGCTGTAGACAATAAGCAATTTAAAAACACAATAGACAAGCCAGGCTTTATGATTGGCTCACTGCTGCTACTGCTGTCAGATTTATCTGAACTATTATGTTATTATGTGCAATCATTTCCTACATTCTAGGCATAAAGTGAAGGAGAATAACTTTAGTTATTTATGAAGGGTGTACATCAAATAATGTATCATGAAAAAGGACTTTTAACATTAACATAATGCTGCAACAAAATTGAGTCATTAGTCTGCTACTAAATGTTGAATTCGTCTGCCCCAATATATTACATTTGAGAATCATTTTTAAATTTTAGGTTTCAACTATTGACAGTAACCTCTTTATCCTGGATATTGCACGTTTTTTTTCTATTTGGAAAATTAAGTTTTTGTTTTCATCTGCTAAATGCACCAAAAGTAAGAGCACAAATGGCACTTTTTCACTCTCAGCACCTCTCTTCTTCACCCTTATAAAAAAAAGCACAATGTTACGATAACCTTATCAAGAATACTTATTTAGGTTAACTGTTTATGTAAAACGATTAATAATAACAAGTATATCTTAAGGAGATGTTTAGACTGTTAAACATTTATCAGTATTTGCCTTACAATTTTATTATAAACCACATTCGTAAAAGTGTTTACAATAATTCTTTAGTTACTTTTCAGCAGGGAGAGTTAATATTATTGCGTCTTCCCCTCTATCCGGCAAGCTATCAGATGATCTTGTGTGCTGTAGACTAGCAGTCCTTCACTTATGGCAATCCTGTTATTGAAGTGAACTTGCTATAGTTAAAACAAAAGTAGCTTGCTGGAGGTTTTACATGAACTATCTCAGTCTAAGCAACCTGCAACAGTGAGTCACACATGAAAAAAATTGTCCGAATCACAGGCCTGAATTTGCGTCACTGTGTAGGTCTTGCCACCACAGACCGTGTCTGTAACAGCTCTGTGCCGCGAGGCTCTGAATGGAAAGACATTGTCGAGTCTGACCAAATCACAGACCGTGTTTCTTTTCCTCTCTTAAAACGAGGATGGACGTCGGTTTGTGGTCTCACCAAATAACATTTTAAACATACAGGATGAAAAATACAAATCATTACAGTGAATTGTGGTTTGGGATGAAAATATGTGTTTCAGAAACCATATGATTATTTAAGATAACACTATTTTAGGCCATCTGTTGCCTGCACACATGGGCTAGTTATTTGTATTAACTCTTGTCTTGTACTCCCAAGTTGTACATACAAACATGAAAAATCTTGATATTGCGGTTATATTTTTGCACAGGCGATGGGAATCCAACTTTCTCACCTGTTTGAGCTCCTTGGCCTCAGCCTGACTGACAGATGGCTGGAGGACATGCACCTGCAACTGGGACAACTCTCCTGCTGGGACCTCCAGCGGGAGCTCTGTCTCTTGGCACTTCTGCATTAAACCTGACTCCATGGGTGGAGATGGTGAAAAAGTGCAGAGTGCATATGTTGTTTATGAGGAAAGCAGACAGTAAACTCTAAAGCACAGCAGCTGAGGCAATAGGGATGAAGTGACTCATCAAAAATACATTTCTGCCCAACAGAGACACCAATAACCATGATGAAATGTTTTTACATGTGGCTGCACTGTTATAAATATGTCAAAGTGGAAACATGGACCTTTACTGCCACTTAGTGGCCACATTCATACCAGGCATGTAAACAGCAGTGAATTAACAGAGCCTCCGTTTATTTGACCTGTATCTTACCTTCATTCCAGCTTGTCCCTTCTCTGTCACATGGAGATGAAACTGGAGTCGCCCTGAAAGACGTGTACTCGCTGGTGAACTCCACCTTCTTCTTGTACTGCATCTCCAACACTGCCATTGCTTCTGACATCTTGGCAGACAGGAACCTGTAACATATATCTGGCTTCCCGATAAAACGCTGTCTGACGGTAAGCTCGTAGGGACTGTGCACCCTAATTTCGTCGATTTCATTTCGTTCAAACCGATGAAGAAGTTGGCAGTTAGTGTCTCTCGCCTCCAGCGAGGACACCAACACCAGCAAACATCCGGGCTTCAAGTCTGAGTCTCCACCTTTGGACACTACTGCTGGAATGCTCGAGATCACCTTATTTCTACCGGACCCCTTGGCTGCAGAAGCAGCGGCTGCAGCTCTTGCAGCATCTTCAGCCTTGGCCTCCTGCTGAACCTTCCAGGGGAGTTTGCCAAAAGGCCACCAGGGCGGAGACTCCAGTTCTGACAGAAGTCTGCAAGACAAGAGAAATTGATGTTACTATTGTATTAAGCACGTCTTCTGCTTGGTTAAACAAGTCAACAGCATAAGCCTGCAACATGACCAAGACATGAGAAAACTCTCAATAGGCAAAGACATTTTAGGATAATTACTTGTCAGCCACGCCCAAGTCAGAATCAATCTTCTCCAGTCCCTGCATCATACTGTCAAACTGCTCTCCCTGGTGGCTGAGGACACTGCCGGTGTCCTCCAGTCGTCTCTGGGCCCCTGCCACCAGGTTGATCAGCTCCCTACCTTTAGAGGGCTGAGACTCTGCCCCGCGGGCCTCCGAGCTGGGAGAAAGTAGGCGTTCTCTCCAGAAATGCTCCAACACATTATAAACCACCACCCTGTTGGGCTTCAGGGAACCGAACCAGTGTTTCACGTTGCCCTCTTCCAGCACCGTGAGAGTGCTGAAGATGAAACTTGACGACTCCATCTTGATCTGCATGATCCGTGAGAGGCGGAAGCTGGTGAGGCTCTCCTTACTGTGGTTGGAGACGAAGCGCACCATGGTTCTGGTGAGGGACAGAGTTCCGTTTTCCCACCGCTTCTCCGAGTTGATGTAATAGGAGCCCGGCCAGCTGTGGATGGGAACGTCCCGGCTCATTTTGGAAGGAGATGCACAGGTTCACCTGGAAGAAGGACACGTGTATAATACTGTACACGCACACAAACAAACAAACACTGGTGCTGCTTTAATCTATAATTGCAATCCCAAAAGACGTTGTGGTGAGTGACCTCTGTCCTGATGGTGGACATACTTTATACACGGTGTGATCCAGGCGGCAGATGGGCTCAGTTGAGGCGGCTTCAGCTCTCTATCCAGCTGACCGCATTACGCGTGCATCGTTACAACGTTACAAACCACTTAACACCCCCCCCCCCACTTCCTCTTGAAAAAATGATAACCGTCCCACATAACATTAGTCGTCAACATTGGGCTGAGCATTACGTTACCTCGTAGCCTTCCTAGTATGTTGTGATGTTTACTGCGGAAGTGATGTCACACCCGTGTACGGCTGTATTCACTGTCCGTGTTGAAAACTCTGCTGTCAGAAAACAACACGTCAAGGTTCAGAGGGAAATAACTGTGGTTGGGAATGACAGCGGTCGTCGAAGTAGTTAAAATCACGTGCATTGGCATTAAATAAACGGATACTTAGTACGTGTAGTGACAAATCATAAACAGGAACGGTATTTTCCAGTATGCGCGTCGTTCAGGAACCTGCAAGTCCTCGGGTTGCAGTAAAAATGTAGCGACCTGTTGTCAGCATAATGTTCGTTTCGTGGCCGAACCGGGTTTCAACTCTCGACAGAAAAAGTGCCAATATGGACGCAATGTAATGGCAAAAATAAGTCTCCCCGCTAGCTTTCACCTCGCCGTTTCCCCGCTAACCAAACGCAGCTGAGGAAGCTCACCAGCGAGCCGACGCGTTGTTTACCATCATGGACAGGGAGGCGTACCGTAACTACAGCAGCCTGGTCAAAATACCGAGGCAGCAGTCCTACGAGCAATTTTGGTCCTCCCATTTCGTCGATTACATCGACAGAGAGCTGAGCTATTCTACGTTTTTCAAGAAATATTTGCTTCCCAACCACCCGTGCATGTTTTCAAGAAGGTTCACGGAGGACTGGAAGTGTCGGAAACAGTGGGTGACTGAAGAGGGGAAACCTCATTTCCAGAAACTGCTGCAAGAGTTTGGTAAATAAGCCTCTTACTCCTTCCTGCATCGATTACATACTATACATACTAATGCCGTGTTTTGCACTGTCAGGTGTCATGTAAACTGATTTTGTATTTACCTCCGCTATGGAAGTTATGTTTTGATGTGGTTTGTTTGTCCTGTTTGTCAGCAAAATGATAGAAAAAAACAACAACTTGTTTTAATCAAACTTGGTGAACATGGGTGTAGCATAAGGCAAGGTAAAAAAAGCCATTCAAGTATGGAGGAGATCTGAATCACGGCTCAAAGTTCAGTGGTGACAAAAACACAGGCCATTCTAGAAATAAGATAACTGTGTATCACAGTCTACATTTACAGGTACCAGTAATCCTCTGAGATACATGTTTACTTGCTCAAACGTAGTTCAACCAGCAATTGTTATTACGCTTTCAGGGCCAGTGCTTAAAGAGAGAACCGGAAGCGGTACATATACAGACATACAGTAGAGTGGTTGCAGTCGTGTATACGCATGTCATAGACGAGCGTAGTGTTGGTCTTGAAGGAGGTCTGCGCTCTCTGATTTGTTGTTATCCTTTTATTCACAGACGAGACTCCTGTTCCCGTTGCAAACTGCAATTCAAAGGAATATAATGCCAACCCTAAACAAGTTATGCCTTTCAAAGAATTTATACACTACTGGAAGGAATACATCCAGAATGGAAACTCATCGCACAAAGGATGCCTTTATCTGAAAGACTGGCACATGTCAAGGTATTGTAGTAATACGCTAAAGATGTTTACACACTGTGCAAAATAGCTCATTGACGACGACTTTTATATATTCTTTGCAGGGACTTTCCAGAACATAATGTTTACACCACACCAGTCTTCTTTTCTTCTGACTGGCTCAATGAATACTGGGATACACTTGAAGTGGACGACTACCGGTTTGTCTACATGGGACCTAAAGGCTCATGGTATTGAAAATTAAACCCAATGTTGGTAAAAAAAAAAACCAAAAAAAACCTCCGTTATCTAAGTTTTAGATTTTTCATACAATCCAATGCTTTCTCATGTCACCAGGACACCGTTCCACGCTGATGTGTTCCGCTCCTACAGTTGGTCTGCAAACATCTGTGGCAGGAAGAAGTGGCTCCTGTATCCTCCGGGTCAGGAGGACTTTTTACGAGACACTCACGGCAATCTACCTTATGATGTTACGTCAGCCGAACTTAAAAACAGAGGCCTTTTTCCACACTCTGAAGAAGCCTGCCAACCTCTTGAAATTATTCAAGAAGCAGGTGAAATAATTTTCGTGCCCAGTGGCTGGCATCATCAAGTTTATAATCTGGTAAGAAGTACAGAGACAAGGATATCTACACAGTTGAGTTAAAGCAATATGATACATGATGGTATGTTTTATAATACTATGAGAATTATCTTTTTATCACAGATGTGAGAACATTAATATCGACGTCATCATTTTGTAATCCTGATTAAAATTTGTTTTCCTTACAGGAGGACACCATCTCCATTAATCATAATTGGTTGAATGGGTGCAACGTTGACATCATGTGGCAGTTCCTTCAGAATGAGCTGTCATCTGTTCAGAAGGAGATAGACGAATGGAGAAGCACAATGGATTCGTGGCATCAGCACTGTCAGGTACTGTGCTCTCATAATGCTGTCGGCATGTTGTCCAAAAACACAAATATGTTAAATGCATCGGTTTATTACTGGGTGCGTTTCCCCTCAGGTCATCATGAAGGCCTGCTCCGGTATTGATTACGGGGAATTTGCCTCGTTCGTGAAGATCATTGCTGACAACCGAATGGCTTTCTTGAATGCTTGCTCCTCCGGGGATTCCTCCTCCGATTACTCACGACATCTCTCCGAGACCTTCACCACGCTCGGACCTTACCATGCTGCCTTTGACCTCCAAAGAGTGGCGCACGTAATTGAATGCCTCCTGTGCAATGAGGACTTCAAGAGGCTCGATCATTCGACATTGACTTTGCAGCCGGAAACCATGTTACAGCGTATTCGAGACACCATACAGTCCACAAGAGGGCAGCATCTCCTTTACCAGGAATAATACTGTATGTTCAATGTCTGGGCAATGTTACCGCGACCTGGAAACAGCTTGAATGCAATGTTCCCATTTGTACAGTGTGATAAGAGGATGATAAAGGAGTTACTGCACCTTTGGCATGAGATGAATCGCAAATTCAAATGTTGCTTGTGAATGCCTGGAATTTGTTTTTGCACTGAAAGATAAAACAGATAAAAAAAATACACCAAGGAATTTTTGCTTTGCAATTTTTTTTTTTATACATTAAATAACCACTAATACCACATCATGATTGATACACCTTTTTATATAGAGCTTCAATACATCTTTGAAAGAGCAAAAATCTGTGATAAATAACACTGAAAAATTTAGGAAAGTCACTTTTAGGTGGGAAAAAAAACTACTCTCAAAAATAGAGGAGTGCTTCGCAGCTGTTGAGCAATGACAGTGTAACATACTGTTTCAGGGTTCTCTCTATGAGAAGTCTTGTCAGATCTGATGCATGTCATATTTTCACGTAGCTGTAAAACATCCTCCTCTTCAGTTGATTTTCTCGTCTTTGGGCCACCAGTCTGGCACCGAGGCCTCAAGTGTCACTGTGGCGTCGTCACAAGATTTGAGCGTCAACACCTCTTTGGCGTGCGCCGTGCGGATCAGGCTGAGACCCAGATCTCCTGCCCCGGCGCGGTGCTTCCCAGCTGGCTTGCCCGACTGCGTTTGCAGCGCGGCTCCTTCCTCGAGGTCTGGCGCTGGAGATGACAAGCGCACTGGCATCAGGCGTTTCCGAACCACCCCAGTGTGATGAGTCCTGGCTGTGAGCTCTTGGCCGATGTAGCAGCCCTTGCTGAAGCTGATGCCCTGCATGTAGACGAGATTTGACTCCAGCGGCAGCGCCACCCCGGGAGGAAGGTCGTTCACTCCCTCGGGAAGTCCTAGACGACAGTTTTCAAGAGCACGTGATTATGCAAATCCAGACATCTCAAACCATTCATTTTCTAATAAAAACGGTATACTCTTTTATTAACTGGTCATACCTATGGCATAGCGATGTCTCTGATACTCCTCTGTATCTCCTTTCTGACATGATGCAATGATATCCAAGGGGTCAACTTGACTTTGCAACACCAGTCTCCAGCCCATTAGCAGAGTTCGAGGATCAGCCTCCCATACCAGAGCTTTTTCGGGGGAGTTAAGCTCAGGTTTCGTGACCTCTTGATTTGGGCTGTTCTGCTGGGAAAGCACAGCCCACACAGAGAGCTCTGGACAGGGGCTAATAATGACCTTTCTGCGGAGCTTGTACACCTTCAGGTGTCTCAAGATTGAGTCTTTAACCATGCTGTCACACTCCAGGAAAACGCCGTGTCCTCCCTCTGCTTTGTTCAGACTGAAAGAAAATACAGCAAGTTGAGAGACTCATAAAAAAAATAAAAAAAAAACTCTACCATAAAACCACCACACTGGTATTTTTACTTATATTTTAGCTGGTTAGGTGTTCCTAGGTGGAGCTATGATGGGAAACACCTGGGTCACCACAGTGTGCTAGTTACAACAATACAGGTGTCCTATTAAAAGCTGTCTTAACGTAAAATAACTCGATTCAATGAATCGGGTTGTCGGTCCATCCGTCAACACGAGTGTGTATTGGGCTGTCAGTTTCGGATTTCTACATTTCCTGCAGTAAAGTAACTGTTCAAGTGTTACTCTTACTTTACTGTCAGATATGCACAATCATAAACAATTTTAGACATACATATGTCATTTTCAACATACAAAATAACTAGTAAAATGGTGTTTTGAATAGCAAGAGTTAGAATTATGACAAGTAACAATGTTATGTCCACAGCGTATTGGGGGGAGGGTATCTGCAGAGAATTCATTTTCTCAAACCATACAGGACAATTTAATCCTTAAATTTATCACAAACATTCAAGATTTAAATCACCAATATAGTTTTAACTGGACAGGAAGGGTGTGAAAAATCTGTATTTTGAAAGTAGTTGAAGCTGCCATACAAATGTAGGGGAGTGAAAAGGACACTATGTCCTCTCTGATATGTGGAGTGGAAGTATAAAGTGTAACCAAATAGAAATATTCAAGTAATATATGCACGCGCGCACGCACAATATCAAACCAGACCATTTCAAATTAAAACAATTTTTAATTGTTTCAAAAAATTTTTTTTTTACAAAACTATGACAGGCACCAGACAGTGACATTCCATCAAGAAATGTTCTTATTTATCATAAAAATAATACATAATTGTGGCTTCTTGTTTTACTCGAAGATGCATTATAAATTTCATAAGAAAGGAGGTCTAATGACCATAAATAAATAAAAAAGAAGAAGTGTAAAACCTGTGTAAACAAATTGTAATGAAGTTGGCTGATGAGGTTTGACAAAAAAAAAAAATGCTGTGATGAATTTTCCATTATGCCTTACAAGCACTTAAAACAGACCGGGTCATTTTTGACCCAGGAGGATGACAGGTGTGACTATTCGCTGCTGTTGGAAAATATGAAATGGTTTCAAAAATCATTTCTGACTACAATATGAGAGACACCAGTCTGTGATAATCCATCCAGAAATGAAAACGTTATTTTCGCTACAATAAAAAAAGAATTCACAATTTTCTTTTTAGGTTTGACCAAATGTTTTTGGTGAATTTTCCATTACGGGACTATAATGTCTATAATGTCCTGTTTGAGGACCGTAGCTCTCCCTATTGTGTCCGCAAAGACCGGATCAAGGTTAAAATAAGCAACGGTACTTGTGCAAATGTACTTGAGTCACCTTTTATCCCCGTTTAAAATCCAGTGATAAAAGAATATCTGTAAATGAGAAAATCGACATGATGAATTGTGCTGCCTTAAAAGAGAGAACAGTTGACCGCAGAGAGCAGGGAGGGCTCTGGAGGAGGGAGCTGGAGCGGACTATCACTTGTGACCTGCAGCTTAGATAACAGCGCTTACGTTGACTTTCTCAGATCATGACAGTGCTGTCTGTCTATCTGTCTGTCCGCCTGCCTGTCTGTCTGTCTCTCTGTCTCTCACTTCTTGCCACACGTTAGCTCTGGTGCGCACTTTTGTTGTTTGCAGAGCGGAAAAGGAGCGAGGAGGAGAAGGAGAGACGCAGGTCCAAATTACACACACACACACACGAGTGTTCAAAGGTCGTGACGAAGTCTCACCTGTACAACATGATGTCATAGAGTGTCCTCCCTTGTACGTTGAGCATGTGGGAGTACATGGCTGTGCGCTCGGGCTCCTTCAGCAGCTCCATGTCGTTGGTTATAATCCCCTGAAGAAACGGGCTCGTGTCTCGGCCCTGGATTTTGAGCAGGGTCCTGTGCGGAAGGTGATAGCACACAAACCGTCCCGCGGCGCGTCCTCGGCTCCCGGTGTCCTGGCTGTACCGCCGGACACGGATCCCCGCTGGTCCCGGAGCGCAGCGGGGAAGCGTCGGGCGCAACCCGGCGCGCTTTCCGGCGTTAACAGCGAGCGCTCCCCGGACGAGGCACAAAACCCCCATGGTGTGTTGTCGCACAGGCGGGAGCGTAGTGAGTCCTAAATTCAGCGACTATGTTACTGTTAGTAACAGCGGACGGCTACATAAACTAGGACACCGCAGCTTTCCGCCTCAGAGGGAGCTCCATTTTGAAGTCCCACAATGCTTTGCTCGATAATACTGGAGCACGTGGGTGAGACGGCACTGTTTTGGGTTTAGACTTTTCTGCTCATGAGGAGTCTGTCGCCTTACTTTAAGGTAGAAAAGAAAAAAAATACTCCAAATACTGCTTTATTAAATTGTATATGCTTTACATAATCATCAGCGATACAAGAAATACGTGGTTTAGAGCTGCAAAAATGTATCAATTAATTGTTGATCAACTGAAAATGAATTGCCAACTGTTTCTATCATGAATTAATCGTTTTAATTATTTTTAAATTAAAAATACTAAAATTATCTGATTTCAGCTGCTAAAATGAGAATCTTTTCTGCTTCCTTTGGTCCTTCGTGAGAAAAATAAACTCAATTTTTTTTTTTATTTGTGGACAGTTGGTTGGGACAAAATTTGATATTTTCAGCTGCTGGGAAACATATTTTGCCCATGTTCTGACATTTTAAAGACCAAAACAGCTAATTAATTAATCAAGAGAATATTTCACAGACAAATCAGTGTTGAAAGTCATTGTTTTTGCCACCCTGATGAAATCCCCTCTCCTTTGATAAACAATATAAACAAATAATCCAAAATAATTAATGTGATATCCAAATACACCATCTTGTTAAAAGCTCTGTAGTTGTATCATTTCAAGAAGATAATTTTTGTTATTTTAACAAGTTTTCTTCTTACATCTTACATCACTCTGCAGTTTTTGTAATGTCATTATGTCAAGAACCTTGTTATCATTATTATTTCAGAATATTATATTGAGGAGGTTTAGAAAGGCGGTGAAGAACTGGAACTGAACTGAATAATTATTGTATTGCTATATAAACAAACTATGACAATTTAGGGTCACATCAAAGGTCACTTCTGGAGTGCTTATGTTAGTGTTAGGATTACAATTTACTTCGCTTAACTCATTTAAAAAAAAGTTATATACAACTTTTAGCTGTTTATATCAAAGCCAAAATGCCGAACAGGCGTTATAGTGACTCATGCCTCTCATCGAGGCTCTAAACTTTTACTGCTCAGTAAAACTTTACAGATGAAAAAGTAAAATGAGCACACAAACACCTGTAGTTACTGAACAATGTGTGTAACTAATTAGCAGGTAAAAGATTCCTAATGCAAAAGTGTGTTTCCAAGAAAACAGATGAAAAAGAGCTCATAAATGAACACCAAATGTTTTCATCCAGGATACGAACGCCGAAGGCTCATACAGAAAAATCCAAGCGACAAGAAGCAACTGTCCAGACCCGCCATTTACATACCTTTATTTAAAAAAAGAAGCTCAATTTAGTTTGACACGATGTCTCTTTCTAAAGTTCAGACAAACACGCATTGTTTTATCTGTTAATAATTTGTTGATGAGCATCATGTGTGGAGCGCCTCTGTGTATTCTAAGCTGCACTCCACATCTGGTGCTACTTATCCTAAAATAAATTGATGGGAAAAATGGGCTTTCTTCTCTCCACAACTCAGTCCTCTGATACATACATTAAGCCTGGTTTTACGAATAAAAGTTTATTATGTTTTTTTGTTGTTGTTGTTGCTTCAGCTGATTCTTTAAAAGTGCTGTTTTCTCCCTTTAACTACATTTTCCCTTATTTAAGATAATAAAATGGTGTGTGATTTCTCAGGAAACGCCCCTCCTGCACCAACGCTATGAGTATTACGAAGCTCTTGTTTTTCTCAGCACAGGTTTACTTCCACAATTCAAAATTCTTCTTAGCATACTCATAAATAAGACAGATGAATCTCAACATGTGTTATCCCAAGCGTGAAATAAAATGTAATCAGCTTTAATAAATTAGTCATTTACAGTTTGCTACAAGCGCTACAATATATTGCTATACTTGTGAACATCCAATTTCCTTGCAAGTTTCTGACTTTGAATGAGGCTTCTAGAAAGACTTGAAAACGTTTACACTTTTAGACATGTCTTTGTTATTAGACAAAGCAGAGAGCTACTGTAAAGCAGGAAATCAGAGGTTTCAAATAAGTTTATTTTTTCATGAATAAAATACTAGAACAGTCTTTAAAAGTTTGAGGCACTTTGAAGTATGAAAACAGTGAAGGCAGGGTTAACTATTACTCTGAAACCAATTTTAGAAACATACTGCTTCAGTGACATGCCTAAACACAAAGTAAGGGCTCATTGAATAGCTAAGGATGGGATGTTTACTGCAGTCTCTCCTGTTTGTTCCCAGTTGCAAAGCGTGCTTCAAACGTCAAATGCTTCAGATTGCAGAAAATCGGGTCTTCATTTCGAAAATAATCTGATTTTCTCTTTGTTTACCTCCTTCTCTTCATGTGTGACACTGCAAGGCTTTGAAAAACAGTAGAATACATAGAGGCTTCGCACGCAATGACTGAAGTATCATCACAGATGTTTACCAGAAAAGCCCTCAGCGACACAGCCCCATTTCATTATCTTTATCAAAATATTTCACATTTACTTGGCTTTAAGCAGCACTCGTCAACACCACATCCAAAAACACTCCTCCAAATATTAAACATGCATCTTTCTAACAACAATCACCATTCTTCAGAAATGAGTCATTGTGCATTTGTGCACTGTTTTTCACTGCATTTTCAAATTTGGGTCGAGAATACAATCACACGCTTTCATACAAGATCAATTTCTCCTCTTTAATCCAGTTCAGTGGTCATCAATGGTATTTCAGATAAATAGCCTGAAGCAGTCTGTTTTGGACATTTTAGTAGGGATTAGAGATGTTGAACTAAAGTAAGCATATCTTAACCATATCCAAAAGCTATGGCAAGCACAACATGACACACTACATTAACAAAGAGGATTCATGATACTAGATTTGATAATTTCTTCACGTGTTTTCTTCTTTTTTATTCCCAAAAACTAATCCTACTGTGTACTGTACGTCTTCAGCTAGTGTGATTGAAATCTCACTTGTTATTGTCCAAAGTTGTATCTCTCTCTCACACACACGCACACACACACACACACACACACACACACACACACACACACACACACACACACACACACACACACACACACACACACACACACACACACACACACACACACACACACACACACACACACACACACACACACACACACATCCTCCAGCTGGCTCACAGTGCAGTTCTGGAGAGAGTTTTTACTGCTAATCTACTAAATTAGATTTATTTCATTTAGATCCAGACAGAGGTCTTCCCATTTTTTACGATGGTTGCAGCCTTCTCTGTGGCTGACTTCGGTCTCGCTCCTTGTTTCTCCTGGACTGTGTTGACTCGATTTTGTTCTGCCATCGTGCCCCCCGATACAGGACTACTGGCCCTGGAGGTTTGTGGGTGGTTTTTGGTTTGGTATGTTTGAAAGGCCATGTCGAGCTGCTCCTGTGCAACCCGCAGGTGCCGGTGCAGACTTGCAAGATCAGAGGGGATGTTCTCGTCTGGGCTGGTGCACTGCTGCTCCTGGGCCACGTTGGCCATGTTCTGCTCGTGGGTGATGAGGCTGTTGGGGATCCTGCTGGGTTTGTCTGTCTTCATCACAAGGTTGTAGCCTGGAGGGGAGGCCGGGATGTTGCGAGAGAACGGGTAGCCGTAGGACGTCCGTCGGCCCCGGTTCCTCTTCATGCGAAGAGTATCCCGAAAACTGCCAATTCCCAAGTGAAGCATCTCGCACACATTTAGCACAAGACAAAGACAGCTCACCACATACATAATGAGGAGGAAGATTGTTTTCTCTGTGGGCCTGGAGATGAAGCAGTCCACTCGGTGTGGACAGGGTACCCTGTTGCATACATATGAAGGACTAACTCGAAAACCATAGAGGAGATACTGTCCGGCAAGGAAAGCGATTTCAAAAATAGCTCTTGACATGAGTTGAAGGACGTAAATTCTCATCAGGCCTTCTTGCATAATTCTTCTGCGGCCATCATGTTTTGGTGGGTCTTTGCCGCTGCTGCTTACTGGTTCAGGCTTGCCCTCCTGCACCTCCAGTGTATCCTCATAGATCATGGGCTCAGCATCATCATCTTCCTCCTCCTCCAGGACATCCGCCAGGTGGTGGCTCTCCCTCCATCTCGAGTGAGGAGGTGGCTTTTTGCGCAGTCTTTGGTGCTTCCTGCGCTCCTCCTCCGAACTTCGGGCGATCTTGTGGATGGCATATCCCATGTACATGATGGAGGGAGTGGAGATCATGATGATCTGGAAGACCCAGAAGCGAACATGCGACAGAGGGGCGAAGGCATCGTAGCACACGTTGTCGCAGCCCGGCTGCTTGGTGTTGCAGGTGAACTTGGTCTGCTCGTCCGAGTAGATGGACTCACCTCCGACTGCCGTGAGCACAATGCGAAAGATGATGAGCACAGTCAGCCACACTTTCCCCACGAAGGTGGAGTGGTTGTGGATCTCTTCCAGGAGGCGAGTGAGAAAGCTCCAGCTCATGTTGCTCTTACAAGCTTTTCAACTAGAATCTGTGAAGAAAGAATGACGAATTCATTAAGATCTAACGGGGACTGCAAAGTTGTGAGATGTATTCAACATTTTCGTAAAACTGTGTCACCCACAATGAACCGTACTGTTCTTCACACAGTGGTATCGGCATATTTAGTACCTTTGCTGTTTGTGTGAAGTTCTCCGACCAAAGCAAATCCACAGCAGGGTTGTAAGTAAAATAAATCTTCATTATTATTATTATTAAATGAAAGTAAGTAAATAACAATCACAAAGAGTCTGTAATTCTTGGATTCAATTTGAAATCAATCAAGTCCTTAATACGCAGATAACTTATAAGGATGTAGTTTCTGTTATTTTGTAGTCATAGTTTTAATTACTTTGGATATACCCCAATGTAAAATATATCAGTGTCATTAGCAGAGTAGGGCTTCTTGGCGTAGAGGAGAAGTCTATTTTTACGTGATTGTACTGTCCATACAAAAGTCAAGGGCTCGTGTAGATGCATGAAGGGTAATGCCATTCAGACACACTCGAAAAGTTTTTGAAATGGCACAAAATAGAGAGAAAAATACTTAATCAGCCTCGTGAAAACCGACAGGGTTAAAGACTGAAAGCATAAATTGAATCCGACAGAGCCCTGAATGTACGAAAAGCCCATTCTGGCACCAGAGTGCGTTTCAGTCAGAGGGCCACTTGAGAAACATACTGTTCCCTCCGCTTTAACGCTCCATGCCCAACAGATGACATGAGATGTCACGGTGTCATGCTCTCCTCACGGCCAGCGTCACTGCTGACTCTGTGAGGCAAACGAAGCTGCGACGCGGAGACAGCGTAGACTTCTGTCCCTTCATTCATTGTCCGGCGCCGCAGAGTTCACGTTGATCTCATGACTGCGATGCTGTATTCCCTGGCGTGTGATGTGACATCTCCCCTGCCATCTGAGGGAACAGGAGAGGCTTGTTGCTCCGCCACAAGGCCTCAAGCACTGCTGACGCTGGGGAGGGTTACAGCCACGCGGAGGCAGATGGCACCTATGGTGGGCGGCTCATGTCCGCCCCAGGACGGCATGGCAGACGGGCTCCTTTTCACTGAGGAGTCACGTTTGAGTGAATTTGTTGTGTATCATAGCGTCAACCTTAGTCTTGCCACAATAACCACTCCTATATGCGTGCTGTTTTGATAAGGGCTTCACAACCTGGTGGAGATTTCATTGTTAGTAGAACTCGCCCGGATAAATAACTCCAGATTTTCACAGTAAGAGTAGTAGAGTAAGTACACGTGAGTATTCTCGTTAATGACAACTTCGGACCAAATAAAAATTGAGATCAGAGATTAGACTCATAAATTTGAGCTAAAAAACACATCTGTTCAGATGTCATATAAGGCGATTAACCCCCCAAATAACAGACCATTTTTGTTCTAATGTTTGTCAAATAAGGAAAAACAACAGCAAGACTGGCTGTGCTTTGAGGATTTAAATCTTTCTGAAATACAACTTAATGTATAATAACAGCTAAAGAGGTGTTGTAGATGTAGAAAATATTAAAATATATCATATATTATTATTGTTGTTATTAAGTTTTTAAATTTCACAAAAAATAGCCACTGTCTATTGAAGACAAATTAGAAATAGGCATTTATTAGAGAGTACATCTATAGTTAAAAACTCTCTCTATGATGAAGGCACAATTCTCTATTTGGATCAGGTATTTCATCACAAGTGCAGGTAAAAGCCAAATATATTATTATTACACTTGCATGGTAACAGCTTTCCAATCGTGAGTTCAGGCGCTTTGCATATTTCAAAATGTTCAATAGACTATTTAATTTAGGTTGCTGCAATAGAAATTGTCTTTCCACGGGGTTAATTCGGACACAGGTCCTCACGAACGGTCCCCGAATCCATCGTAACCGTATGAGCATCTGCAGTGACGTAACAGAGTAGTTCAGCAGAGACTATTATTCAGTCGATTCAGGGGAAAGTCAACTGAAACAACTCACCTGGAAAAGTTGCATATGCTTTTCCCATCCTGAAGGTCTCCTTTGCCCTTTCTAGATATCCCTTGCACAATCTGATCCGTGGACTACCACTTCCATCCTAATGACCTGGGCTTCCCCCGTCTAATTAGCAACTTCCAGAACAACAAAAACAAGAACAGTGACTAAACTTATCGGACTTCTTTTTACCCCGTTTTCCCACTCTGTGAAGAAGTGAGGTCTCGCCGCTGTGAATGCCTCACATTCTGGCTTGTGTCTGGTTTCTATTACACCAGCCTTCTGCCCAAGAAGGAAGTATAAAAAAACAGAGAGGCAGAAAAAAAAAAATCCTCCTCTGGCTAGTGACCCTCATCCGAGGGTTCAGACTTGAGGATATCGCACTGCAGATTGAAATGAACACCCAGCTGAGGGAGCGTGCTAATCGCAACACAGTCAACCTCCCCCCAACGCTCATGTGCAACATTTGTAACACAGATGATGGGAGTCTCTCTCTCTCTCTTTTTCTCTTACTTCATCTCCCTTTCGGCCCCTCCATGCTTCCATCTATCTGTATGTATCTCAGCTTAATCTCCGCGTGACCCCCGACGATTTATAAACAGCTACAGCTCACTGAGAAATAAATGTAATACATAAAGTCATGGGAGACATTTGTAAAAATGCAAAAAGTAATTTAAAAACATCAGTACTTCCTTCCCTCATTCACTGTCACACAAAGCACACGCGCATCCACTACAGTAAATGCAGATTAGCGAGCTCTATTATCCTTCAATTACATAACAGTTTACAGTGGGTGACAGTTATGAAAAACAACTTTGGGGAAGACGAAGACAGGTAATTTGAGGACAGCAGTGTCACAGAGACATAAGCCACCTTGCCTCTGCGCAGATCCGCCAGAATGTAACCAGAAGGTACGCTCAGTCATATCGAGTGTCATAATATTTGGATCCTCCATCCAGGCAGATGGCCAGATAACAGAGCAGTGGACAGGTCGCATTCTCCACTTCTTTTCCGACTTGGTGTTTATTCTTGAGGCTTTCGCCTCGGCCTGCCGAGCGCAGTAGCACACGTTGTTACTTAAGGCATCTAATGGAGTTTTTGGTCATGATGGCACAGGTGGCCACATGTGGACAAGAAGTCTCTCTCTGTCTCTCACACACGTACACATGTATTTCATGATCTTTTCTTAGTCTGAAACGACACAACAAAGCACAGATGAGGAGGGGATTCATGCGTGATTAAAATAGGAAAATAATTTCTCCATGTCTTGCTGTCAGGTTTTGGAAAGGATCTAAACTCATCTACTTTTAATAGAGTGCAGATGAACGGGTTAGTGTCTGGCTTGCATTAAAGAAATGTGTCTGGTCATTGTCACAGTATTATTATAATGTTCACTAGGCCCTCAATAACCCTTTAATTATGATTGGTTTACAGATATAAAGCAAAGAATAACGTGGCAGCAACATCAGTAAGTCCACCATCAATCAGAACGTAGTTTCAGCTCAGTTCCTTAAGTGACGATGAGAAGCTCTTGATTTCCGTCGTCTTCATACATTGTCAGAATATTACAAGTGCAGTAAGAGCTCAGCAATAAATATCAAGACTGAGACAATATCAGCGCGCAAAAAGCCGCTGCATTAAAATCTCATTCTGTCTGAGTAGTTTGTGGTCTAAAGAAAGCTCTGAGAGCCAAGTCATCTGGGCCTGCAGGACCCATCCTCCGGAGGCCCTCGCCTTCAAGGCTGGCCTCTGCGTCTGACTGAGGAGATGTGGCGTAGCGAGCGCCCCTGGTGCAGCAAAGAGGAAAAGAAAGCAGGGGATGCTGCTGGAGTGACTAGAGCATTCGGAGTTTGGACATGTGCTCTCCCTGAGGGACCAATAAGCACGTGCTTTTAAGTTGCAACGCATTCCTCTCCCTCCAAAATCTTCCCGTCATCCAAAAAAACACAGATGGTTCAGCAAAGACGGCTAATAAGTGAAAATTTGTGGGATTTGAAGTCAAAGTCAATTCGAGTGTTTGTTTCTCGACAGTTGCAGAACTTGCTCTCCGTGGACGTGAGCTGCAGACAGGTTTCAGGACGCTGAGAGAATACAAAATCTCAGAAACAGGTCTTTTCTGTCAGCAGGTTTTTCTTAAAATGTCAAGGTTTTATCTTTGACTACCTTTAAAAAAAAAAAAAAAAAAAAACACGATATGTGTCATTACCTTCATTTAACGACAACAAAAAAAACGGTTATTAATCTAGTAGGTCATTTATAATCGAGCTGCATTTAGCGTGAAAAAAATAGCAAAAGGAGTTATAAAACAATAAAATCTGCAAGTCAGATTTATTTTCCCAAAACTGCATTCAAATGTTTGAATCACACAAAGTCATATAAAACAAACAAACACGCAGCCGTCAACAGAATGACTGCGTAGCTTTGAATTCACTGTTCCTGTGTCCTCGAACATGTCAGGCTATTCTAGCTTTGGGAGACTGTAGTTCACGTTGATAAATATTGATTGGTCTGCCCAGAGCCAGGAACAATATTACAGTATTCCCCTGTAAGACATCATTTGACATTGCTCTTGTTACAAGGACTGGCACCATGTGACTGCCAAAAGAGAGTGTTTATTATTCATTACTTGAAGGTTGTATTTGATGTTAAATAGATCCCTTTTTTTTTCCATTGTGGTAGCATCTGTGAGATATAAATAACTTTTGAAAAACCTAACATGACATTTGACAAATTTATTGGATTGTTTCATGCACTTACAGGTAAAATTCATCTAAAAAAAAAAAAAGAAGAAGAAAAAAAAAAAAGCGGTGCAGAGCGAACACTCGCTGTATAAACCAATTCACAAATGTGTATCAGTGTATTCCGTAATTACAGAAATATTTGAGTTCCCAAACAGTTCTGCCTTTAAGAGCTCACTGGGGGCTGTGAGGTTTTGCGGCGCACTGAGTGGCGAAGTGATGCAACACGGAGGAGGGAGCATCTCGACGACTCTCCTTGGCCGCCACAAGTGTCATCACGAGAGTTTTGGCCACATGTATTTACTGAACAAAGTTGATTTGAGCAGACTAGGGGCTGTGGAGGTCTGTGTTTATGTAACAGATCAAGCTCCACCATGTGACTTGGATGTGCCCCCCCCCTCCTTCCCTCCTCTTCCTCTCCTCCTCCTCCTCCTCTTCCTCCTCCTCACCCCCCCCCCCCCCCCCCCGGAGAAAAGAGTGACACAAGACACCAGAGCAAAAGACATTCAACTTGGTGCTCGGACTCCTCCTCTCTCATCCTCTCCTACCACTATTATTAAGCTACGCTTACCGGGCTGTGAGGGGCGATCCTATAGGCAGCCTGAGAGTGGTGGCAGTCCCATCGCATTTGTTCATTTTTCTCCCAGTTTCTCCGCCGAGTCTATCCAACCCCCGGGCTGAGTGCGTCCCGTGCCAGTTTTACTAAGGCTGGACTCCACTGAAGCGACTGAGATGAAAAGCCTTGAGGTGGATGCCAACAACTTCCCTCAGCCAGGGCGCCGCGTCTCCCACATACGAGCAAAGCAACTTATATTGAGTGTGCATCACACTGTATTCAAAATACAAAGGAAACTTCTTACTAAAACAGCCATGTCATCACACAAGCAAACAAAGTGTGCAAGCGTCAAACCTCATCTTTGTGCCCTTTAAAGATGTGCCTCCTACAATTGGACAAATTCTATTAAGCACTGGGCAAACACACCAAGCAGCACGATTTTAAAGGCCCTACAGAATAATGGTGTTCCACTGGAATAGGTCTGCTGCCTCACAAGAGGTTAATTTTACCACCTCAAGAATCTCCCAACATGCTGCTTACAGTATAGACATTTGTGATGAGGAGGTGAGGGGAGAAATATGATTAAAACGATGTAGGTGATCTACTGTATCACTAATATGAGTGGACTTTGTACCAGTTTACATCTGAGGGACAATTCGATTTTTGTCATGGGAATTTTGGGAACACTTTAAAGTGTACAAACAGCAGTTCAGCAATTTACAGTTTTTAACTGTTGTCAGGTGACTGTACGGCTGTCGGCTATGTGACACAGTTGAGTCATGTAATATTCTTCAGGAATAGCATCCTCTAACAAGTATACCTAGAACAGTCACCAATTTTTCTTTCATTCTGACTTGATTTTGTTGACTGTTTAGCTTGCTCCATGTAAAGACGATGAATATAATGTAATTTACCTGTATCCAAATATTCTTTGTAAATTAGATCCATAACAGCACACCTTAAATCAGATTGAGCTATAGAAAAAACAGACATTCGGAAAGCAAGGTGGTTGATAACAGGACACTGACGACTTATTCTTGGTATTTTTCCAGCAAATTCTTTGGATGCTTAGGGGACCTGGAGGGAATATAGGTTCTAAAATTAGTAAGAAATTAACAAATGGCGCATATTTTGTAGACAAGATCCTTTAAAGACAAAAAAAAAAGAAAAAAAAAGCGCCAAATACTCATACAAATATACAAATATTCAGCCATATACTGAATACCAAAACTTAATGTGCAAAAATAAATCAAATAAAAATCAGTTGTTAAGTTTAACTACATTCATACAAGTCGGTGCAACCCAGTTTCATTTCAATATCACATCCCTTTGTTATCCCTCAACACCCCGACAATCTACTCTAATTTTTTATGAAGGCCTTCATAAATTTACCCCCAAATTACTCTGATCTGAAATACCTCTATTATAATACAATTATACCACATTTTCAGTTCCACTCGATACTTCAATACGCCCTGTAAAATAAGACAGAATCAAATAAAATTAAAAAAAAAAACCCAGACCAAATGAATGTAGGAAAATCTAAAAGGAAGAACAAAAAAACAACTTGGCACCTCTAGTCCTTGAGTCCTCATTTATGGCAAAAGGTAGTGTGATGTCATGTAAGGAAAGGTTGTGTCCTTTGGGTGGCTGGATACCAAAAGTATTCAGTATATTCTTACTAGAATCTGGCACTGTGATGAAGCCCTTGAATAATTATAAATACTCTATAATTAAGACTGTATGATTGAAGTGAACTACATCAATAAAATCACTTTCGTTCACAAATATAATGTAATGTTTAGCTGCTTTGTTACACAGTGTTATTTTACACCGACTTTTCCATTAGGGCAGTAAAAGCCAACACAACTACTCATCCAAATAAACAAAATAACAACGCTTTGCCTGCAGAGCTGCAGGGCCTTAATCTTTGACATGATCTTGTCTTTACCGTCTATGTCACGGGCCGAGCCGGGGAAAGCCCAAAGGAGCAGCAGACCTAGTCAGGGTCATTTGCACTATCAGAGATATGTTACTGCAGCTCCTCCTTCCTCGCAGACGCCTTCATGCCGTTGCCCTTCTCCCGTTGAGTGAACTCCAAACACTGATAGCGACGCTGCAGGACCCCTATGATAACGGCCATATACTCTCTATCTTCGGCGTACACTTATGCAACGAGAGCTCAGATCAAAACTCTACATATGCTCGTACTGTATGCGTAACAGTTAACACACGTGACATTCAAAGCTTGACTCTCGAGTCGGTGATAAGAACAGACAATCTGCTGAACGAAATATTCACCTTCCAGGTCATTGTGAATATTCTCAAGTGAATATGTGATGATGTATGCAGTGAATCATACACTGTGTTGATTAATTAAATGCTAGTGAACACAAATTAACCAGAATTTTTTTTATATTTGAAGGCCTCCTTTAATTAGAGCTTTATTTTATTTCTCATTTTTAGCCACAGGATGGCAATCATGCATTCAATTAACGCAGACTCCTCTGACCTTTCCCAAACATTTTAGAAATGTTGAAATTCACAGGCATAAACTGATCTGAACTGTCCAGAGACGGCTGTCACTGACCAGGTTCAACGATAACAGTCCTGTTAGTGTGAGCAGTAAAACAAATAAACATGTGGCAAGCTATCAAGATCACAAAGAACATTACAGTGAAAACCTTCACAAGATGAGATTCAGACTTTTAAGGCATTTAATACATCTAATTATAAGATGAGGAGAGTAGTTATTGTGTAATTCATGCTGAATCCCAGCACAATTCATATGCAGATTACTGTAGAAGAAGAAGTATTCACATCCCTTACTTAAGTCAAAGTACCCGTACAGCATTGTTAAAATATTCCATTACAGGTCAAATTCTTGCATTAAAAATCCTATTTAAGTAAAGGTACAGAAGTATTAGAAGCAAAATGTAGTTAAAGTATTAAAATAAAAGTCCTGGTTTGGTCCCTCTGACTAATACAGCTAGTTTGAACTTTATATGCAGTTTTATTAACAAAGGCAGCAGATAAATCTGAGGGCCATCAGATTGATTACTGGGAAAGAAAACAAGAAAAGACGGATTCACATGTTTTGATTCACCAATCTGTTTTCAGTTTTTATCCTTTTCTCTTCTGTTAGATTTTTTTTTTGTGAGATATTGAATCCTTTTAACAGTTATTGAAATTGAACCATGTAAGAGGGTTAGAGGGAAAAATCTCTGATTGGTGGAGCTGTTAACAACTCATAGACATCTGAAATGTGAAGAAGAGTTTGGAAACCACTGGTTTAATCTTTAACAATCTGTTCTATTTCAAAATCTTGTTATATTGTTCATTGTGTCAAATCTTCATATAATAAAACACTAAAGTTCTTAATGTTAACTTAATGTTAAATGTTAGCTAAAATAGAAATCATTTTAACCCTGTAACACGGCAACACACCAGCAGAGGTTAAGATAGTCAGCTGCATTAAAAACCGTGAAGCCTCACTTGGTGTCTCCTTCACCCGCTCTAAAGATTTTATGAACTGTATTATGATTCGGCAAAAAAGTAGAACATCTACCTGCTTATTTCTGCCACTTCAACTTGAATGAACATCTTTTTTTCCCCGCTGAATTTAAATGCTGCTAAAAATTTTAAGCTATAAAGCCAACGAGAACAGGATATTAAAACCTCCGGTATAATCCACGGCACCAGACTGCAAAAAAAGAAGGACAATGAAAGGCTGTACCTACTTGTCCATGTGGTTAAAGCAGGAACTTTTTCTATTCTTTATGGTGGAGCATCCTGGGCGGGCATCCAGAGGCATCGTTTCACTGCTCAGGCTCCGTAGTAGGATGAGAAAAACAATGGGTCATTTTTCTTCAAAACCCCTCACCACCAAGTACAGGCAGGACTCTCAGGAGACCAGCATCCTGCCAAAGGCCCCATTGTTCGCCAGCTCGTCCGCCTCCATTGCCATGACCACCGACTGTTTATCTATTTAATCCAGGATGACCAGGATGACTACAAACCCATTCATTCACACAGAAATCAGCAGTGTTGTAGCTCTGGACCTCCAAAACCTTCATTTTCCTGATTTAGCTCAGTGTGAGTGTGAACATGAATTTATGACCACAGTTATCAGCAGCTATACATCCCGTTCTATTTTAAGTCAATATTCAGTGTATTACTGGATATTCCACACATTTTAGTATCTGTCAACCTTTTTTCTGATGCATGTTTTGAAGAAACAAAACAAGCATCAGCAAAGGTTATTTTCAAGGCCAAGCAGCTTGGCCAACAGCAAAAGTCTTTTCCTCATCTGGCTTCAGAACACTTTGTTGTTGTTTTTTGGCAAGTGATGGAAATATAGGACGACAACCCCTGTCTCAGCTGTCCCATGGTGTGCCAAAAAATTTGATGAATACCAAAACAATTTTTTTGTTCTCTTTGGTACTAGTTTGGACATTGAACTTGCACAAAGAGTCAGTAATTAATTGTAATGTATGAAAATAATTACCTTAAAACCAATGCACAAGACATGCACCCCAAAATGTGCTAAATAAAACACACAATGAATATTTAGAACCATAGGAGAATGCATCATTGTAATTACACAAGCTCTTATTTATTTATTATTTAAAACAGCTATTTGTCTTTATTCTAATAAGGAAAAAGCACATATTCTGAAAAAAAAAGTTGATCCAATAAATATACTGTATACCAGTAGATCTCATATTCATTCCATATTTGACTGGTCCTTCCAAAAAAATCTTTGCATCTTTAAAAAAATATTGTCCTTTGTTTATTCAGCTGGTGCTTCTACTGCTTGACATCTGACTTTCTCCCAACAGGATGCAGCCCAGTAACGTGTTTATTTTCTTATATAACATTGCAGTCAGCCTGACTAGAAACCCAACAGGTGGGAAAAGCACAGATTAAATCTTCAATGAAGTGTTGTATTTTAAAAGTCTGCTATTTCATCCATTGTGTTAAATCTTCATTTTTAGGAGTGAAAGCTGTCAAATACATGTAGTTACGTAGAAAGAACAACACTTGAGTAAATATAGTACTTTCCACCACCAATTTCTCATCAACCCAGGAACCATCATGACAAGGTTTTAGTTGATATTTTAAACTGTATCATTTGTCATCTGTCAAAATCCCACTTCATTTTCGTAATTAAAAAAAAAAGCAGCTGCTCCTTATCTTTAACCATAGCCTACCTGTTTTATTCTGTGTGCATGGGGCTTGGCGTGTGGTTTTGTTTCGCATGTGTTTGTGCGTGTCACCTGCAACAACAGACAGCATTGAGTGTTAGAACCCACATCGAAGTAACTGTTTGACTAAACATGGTGTGAGAGGGTGTGTGAAATTTTCTTTCCCTAAAACGTTGAGTTCTTTGTCAGTTTTGAATCTAAAGTTCGTGAAAGCACCTTTAACGCAGTAAAGTACCAACAGAGGAACCTGTAGTGAAATTTTGTCCTGATATTGCAACAGCAGCATTTTAATTTGAAAATTTACCGCAACATCTGTGATCTGATCTGTGGCAACATCTGATCTGTGATCAGTTTTTTAGGAGAATATAACCATGTTGTGCACTTTCGGGTCCAGGCAGACTCCTGGAAGTAAAGTTTATTGACCTATTTCCAAATACACTGCAACCTATACTCATTAGCCATTTGATGTCATGGGATTTTACCTCTAACCTCTTATATAAACTAAGAAGTGAATATTGAACCCAGCAGTATGTTACATTAGGTCAGCGAGAGAAAAATACCCATTTCTAGTCTCAGATGCCTTATATTAATATTAATATTAATATTAATATTACATGCTAAAGTCCCATCCAATTTATATGGTGAGTTTAACCCTCCTGTTGTCCTCGGGTCAAAATGGCCCGCAGCTGTGTTCAACCAAGTTCTATTTTATTTCTATATTGTTATATTTTTTGGGATCATTGGTCATCATTCTTTGAAGAAACCCTCACAGCCTCCTTGTCACCAATGATCCCAAAAAGTATGAAAATAAAATAGAGCTTGGTTGAACACAGCTGCGGGTCATTTTGATTCAAGGACAACACGAGGATTAAACAATGTCTGATGATGATGTTTAAATTTCACAATCGGTAATTGAGCAATTCACTGTACTTTTTTTCTCCTCCAATAGGCCTCGGCATCATAAAATGTGATTTCTTATCTTGGCCACGTAAAGGTTTTACTACAGGTTAGAAAAACTCTAACAACAGACGTGTGTTATCGCACCATCACGTAAAGAAAGTCTGTGCTGTTTCCGGAAAGTCAACGTCCCTGAGTAAAACCTGACCTTGACCTCGCAGTGAACAGTGACACCACTTTTATAGTGTGTGCACGGGTCTGGTCTTGACTAACAGATTAAGTATGTGTGCAAACATGAGAGATAACATCTGCACTCTCTGCTGTTACACAAACAGAGATGTGATTTTTGATCAATAAATTAAATAACTAATGTTAAAATGGATGTGAAATCAAATCTGCAAAAATTAAAAGAAAATTTAAAATAAATCAGTGTTTGCACTGAAAAATATTGTGTTGGCCTTTAAAATGTAAAGTTCCTCCAGATTATCAAATGATATCCACAACCATTTATTGTATTATTCTTGTCTTGTATCTTCCCAAGTGTTGGCTGCAGCTTTCTATTGCCTAAACCATTGAAAGTTCTTACTGATCCTGTATCTGCCCCGACTCCGGTGATAGACGTCTCTGATGAACTGACTCAATGTGTCAATAAGGTGTAGAAAAATCAATCAAACCCATGATGGTGCTTCGGTGAGTGGCGTGAGATGCAAAGGTCAAGTTGAAATGCTTCAAACCCCAAAGCAGAGGGAGGTCGACACACATCTGTGATGGAAACCGTGGAGATGAGGTGAAGAAGTTAGAGGAGACCGTTCTGGGTCATAATTTGATAACGCAGTGATGTTTATTGGCAGCAGCTCGATGAAGGGGAGAGGCCACAACGTGTGGCTGTGCACGGTTGCTAAACCACTCTGTCTGAACTCGCACAAGGGTTCAACTATCGGGAACACATTGGTTCCAACAATGATACGAACGTGTCCTTGGCTGAATACTGCCAGACTAAGAGACTAAGAAGGTTGTGCCCAGCATGACCACAATCAACCCTTATCATGAACAGTTACTTCCTGAGATCCTTGGCCTCACATTCAGGGAATCATTACTATGTCAGGCATAAATATCTAAAGACATCTAATCAGTAATATCTGTAATGACGTGCAGACTGCAGTAGGTGGAAAACGACAGGATCAGGCAAAGTATATTTCAGGTGAAATTACTCATTACTCATTACTCATTACTCATTACTCATTACTCATTCCAGTGGAGTTAAACATTCAGCCTGTCTCCTTCAACAGCAGCTAACATAGAGTGGTATACACAAAATTAAAATGATAACTCCATACAAATCTTCACCTCTGAATGTTGCTATTTGCTAGATACTGACATTTCATGGTGTATCATCGTACAAGTGTACATATGGCATCACCTGTTAAAATTATCATCCTGGAAAAAAAGAAAGTCACTGTTAAATTGTATTTGTTTATTCAAAATCATTGTTGACCAGATTAAACTGTTCTCTGATCTGGGATTTCTGATCATAAGAGAGGACGTTATATCAATAAAATCTTCAAATCACAAAATCCCCATTTGCATACATATTAGTACTTATTTTGAATAGAGTTGACAATTTAGTAATATTCAAAACTATATCTAAAATATGTAACATTTTGCAATTACTTCCACAATCTGCTCATTGAATCATCAGCATTAATACAAAACATTTCATTGCACAACATGCTGTCATGTTCGTAGGAACATGACGAACAACTGATAGTTTATAGAGATGTTTAAAATCGCACTCCGATTCATGTGATTGGTTTAATATCTGAGTCTGTATCGAAACTGAACATCTCTGTCCGGCTGCATCGATCCAAAACCCCA
Source organism: Brachyistius frenatus (assembly GCF_029030835.1). Lineage (NCBI taxonomy): Eukaryota > Metazoa > Chordata > Actinopteri > Embiotocidae > Brachyistius > Brachyistius frenatus. The sequence goes on from NW_027210611.1 coordinate 2,842,090, forward strand.
TCGCCTGAAGTCAATCTCGGGTATCTTCTCATCCGGATCCTTCAGCTCAAACTCAAAATACACCAACATGAGGAAAACAAACTGCTTCAGCTCGTTGGTGGCAAAGAAGCGCCCGGGGCACATGGAGACCCCGGCGCCCCACGGCATGTTGTAGTACTTCACCCTCTTCCCTGATTTGTAGAAATCAGTTTTCTTGCTCCCGTCTGGATTCAGAAAGCGGTTGTATTTGAAAGAGCGAGGGTCGGAGTGGATATCTGGGTCGACGTGAACGGCACTGTAGGGAAAGACTGACATCCTGTCGCCCTTGCGAATCGAGTATTCGCGCCCATCACCCATCTTGAGGGTCATGTCCTCGAGGACCGCCCGGGTGAGGAGGGGAGCAGCGGTGAGTCGGAGGGTCTCATCCACAGCACTGTCCAGGACGGGCGTTTTCATCAGCATGTCACGGGTCAGGTTGATTAGGGGGCCGCCTCGTTTGACCTCCTGCCCGGTTTCCTTCAGGACCTTGTCTACTTCTTCCTTCACTGCTGTCATTGCTTCTGGGTGTTTCATGAGGAAGAGGAGCAGCCAGAAAGCAGAAGGTCCCGTGTTACCCTGAGAGGCCCAAAGAAGCACAAACATGTACTTGTTTATCATCGACTCTTTCATCCCCATCTCCTCTCGAGCCTGCTGCATTTCCGACAGCCAGCGGCTGATGTTGTCCCTGGCCTTCATTTTCTGCACTGACAGAGCTTTCCAGAAGAACGACTGCAACCTGTACGCCTCTATCTTTTCCATCGGTGGAAGGATCCCGTAAGCCAGGTTGGGGAACAGTTGGTCATATTTACGAAACTCGGAAAACAAGGCCTCCGATTCGGCTCTGTCTTTCTCTTTGGCTTGCTCCTCACTGCCTTCTGACTTGTGTGGCACGTTGCCATACAAAGATAAATAGCCAGCTCTGAAAACGATGTTGTAGCTGTGAATGAAGAGGCCGTCTTCCATCCAGGTATTCAGGTCTGCAGCTGAGCCTATGTCGTGCAACATCAGGTTCTGTAAATTTTCCATCATAGCTTGTGTCAGTACTTCCAGGCCTTCCCCTTTCAGATGCTTGTTGCTGCTTATCAGGAGCAAGTTGTGTTCTTCCTTGACAGCTTCATAGCCAAACACTTTGCGCACCAGCTGCACTGCGAAGTTGTCGAAGTCCAGTTTTTCACGGCTCTCCTTTACAAATGACCCAAAGGAATGAGGGTCTTGAAGGAATGTGAAATAAAACCCCCCCAGCTGTACCGTGAACACATCGCCGTGTTTTTTCTGCATCCTCTCCAGGAACTTGAATGTGTCCCTACGAAATTCTAAGACATGACCCAGCCATGGGATTAGCCCTTTATCCAAAGGTGGCTCTCCCAGTCGCCTCTGTCGAAACACCCCGAGAAGGTACAGACCTCCGATCAGAGCAGCGAGAAAGGCAAGGAGGATCGGCAGCAGCAGGCCCATGACTGATCCCTTTGACAGCCACGATGTTATTTGAAGTTAAGGTCCACATTCAACAAAATAAACTGACTTTCGCTCCTCCCTTTCTGTGCAGAGTCACTTTCAAAATTCCAGGAAATGCTTAGGCTGTGCTTCCACATAAAGAGGAAATTCCCATGTGTTGTTGTTTTTTTATCCGAAATGCGAAAGTTTTCCAGTGATTACTGTCGTTCCTACTGCAACGGTAATTTTGAAAGTGAAAACATACGCGCCTGGTATCCATTTTATACTGCATGAAGAAAAGTGGCCTCTTCAGCGATGTTCTCATAAACTGCACTCTGACAAAGACGATCATCTTCACCAACGCACAGCATGAACCTCACCATGGTCACTTCCCCTCTGACTCGCAAACACTCAACAGTCAAAGTGTCACATGAGTGCTAGATTAGACAGATTATTATGCAGTAAGGAAAACAACTACATCATCTGGATGATTAAATCAAGTAGAAAGATTGTGAGTAAAAATGTTGACCTTTTCAATTGTTGATTGTTAATGCGTCAGTTGCTGATTCATTTTGTGACTGGTGAATAAACCTTACTCACGATGGTTCCGAGACATGAGTCAAAGAGCAATGACACTGTAAAACAAGATTAGAGACTGGAGCACACCACAGGTTTATCTAAACCAGGAAAATATACCTGTTTCAATCCTGTCAGAGACATAAATTGTCATCTTTTGGTCAAATAAGGGTGTTAATGAGTGGAAACAGACGTATAATCCCATATCCATATTAATAAATTAATAGATCAGTCAGTGCTGTGATCACAGACAGATGAAAGTTTTGGGCACAATTGTGATAACATGTGCCCCATCTGATGGGAGTTACACATTTAATACCGTTACGGTGACCCTAAACTTAAATACATCAAGTTATTACTGAGGCAACTGCATTTCTCTTTTTAATTATTTTCCCCACAAAGAATCTGGGCCTATTTAGATGTATTTAGGAATATGACAAAAATTACTTTTTGAGCCAAAAAAGTATTTAGTATTTAAAAGTATTGAGTATTTAGGAATATGACAAAAAGTACTTTTTGAGCCAAATTAAGAGCCCTTCAGCCCCGTGTTTTTTGATGTCTAGAAGGTTAGTACAATAAGCAAAGTAATGTTTTGACAAAATGTCTTTGAACAGAATTCTCCAGAGTAACCTTATGTACAACGTCTACAAGGTGGATATTGATGCGCATGCCTCTTGTGTCGCCCCCACGGTGGACATGTAGCACAACCTACTGGAGCATTTGTGTTACTGGTGTAAAAAGCTGTAGCGGCTTTGAGTTCACAGTTCAACCCACATCCTGTTTGTCGGCTTTCTTTAGTTCAAGATGTATTGCCTTGAGCATCGAATTACTGAGCTCCGTGATGTGAAGTTAAAGGTGTAGATATAAAGATGGGATTTAGAAGCACAATAGACTGGCAATTATAGGTAGGTAGGTAGGTAGGTAGGTAGGTATATACTTTATTAATCCCAGAGGGGAAATTTTTTCGCCACAGCAGCATACATACAGGAGCAATAATAGAAACAATAGAATAAAATAATAATAGAATAGAATAATATAATAGAAAAGCAATAAAATAAAAAATATAAATATAAAATATAAAATGCACAGTACATACAGTATATATACAGTACATTAAATATCTATATATATTATATACAACAAACCAATAAACACAGTCAACATATATATATATATACCCAGCATTATAATTTTAGGAAATAAATATAGACACATATGGAAATCAGCTGTGCATTTTTCAATGTTTAGACCAAGTGATTCTTACGCAAAACATAAATAGAATAATATATTCAGAATCTACCAAATATATCAGGGCACCCATTCATTTCTTATTTCAGTGTGATCCTAATCCGCTGTTTGTGAATTCACTGCATCAATTGTGTACCAATCCTCTGTAACATGACATTTCTATATATCACCAAGTAATCACAAACTTTCTGAGCATCTTGTCACACTCCTCTATCCTATGAGTGTAATATCATAGGTTTTGTAAATGTTGAGTTATTATTGGGTAGTTACTCGGGGCTAAATCTCCCCGACCCCTTCTGGCTAAGGATGGCCTTCTTATTCAAGGTCGGAGGAGACTGAAAAAGAGGAAATTTGGTTCTTGTGACCATCAGGTTCATTACGGCTGAGATGTAACTCTCTGTAGGTATGTTCAGTGATCGGATAGATTTAACTCCAGCTGAGTTTTTGATCAGTCAAATGTTCAGTAGCCGATGATATTTAGCCATTGGATTGCTTAAATCTGAAACTATGACAAACCTGTATTTACTTGTTGCTGCTGATGACTGGAGATCTTTTTGTTTTTCATTTAGTTAATGATTGAGGACAGTGAGACTTTCATCGAATATGCTACCATTCAATAATGATAACCTCCAAACACATGTATTGATTTGCAGTCATGTTTTTAATGGACTGAATTCATACTAATTTAAGTACATGATGAATATTTTATTCCTATTTTCTTAAACTGCCGAATCTCAACTCGGCAGTCATTCTCAAATTCACCCCCGGATGGAGCTGTGCTCTTTGTTTTTGTTTGGGCTATTTTAATACAACTGTTTCCTTTAAAGCAGGTCCAGAGCAGTGTCATCTCCCTGTCTGTGCACAAGCTGCGCAATCTAAATTATAAATGATATATTACTTGATAATTTTCAACATTACTTTTTCAGGTCAGTAAAGAAACTTATATTTTGGAGTGGAAGGTAGGCTAGTTTACAACGTATGACACAACAAAACACTGTGCAAGAAAATGGAAATATCTATAAAATGTTTGCATTTCATTGTGTTCTTAGAAGTGTGTCTGGAAGGTAAGGGATGGCTGATTACTGCGCTTCCACTTTTACATCTGTCCTTTAGTCTACAGTGAACATGAGGGTCTGCTGGTGTATGATCAGAGGAAACTGAGTCTGTAATTGCATAAAGGAAATGCCACAGACTCGTTACGGACTTCAAAGCCGTTTTTTTATGTCCATCCTCAAGAAGGCTGGACGCAAATGCAGAAGCTATTATATAAACATGGCAAAGTGCTATTGTTAAAGAAACAAGGGATTCATTCTGCTGCTGCTGCAACTTGTTTGCCTGATTAGACTGTAATTCTATATAAAATCTTTAAGTTGTTTTTTAAAGCTCGCTATACAGATTGCATTCTGCTAAGGCTTTGGTGCAATTATTTGTAAATAATAACTGTAAACAAATAATAGTCATGCATGATTCATATAGGAAACATTTCTAAGTCAACAAAACGGCAAAACCTACACGAAGAAGATGCCTCAAATGCCTCGTTTGATACTATACTGATATTTATTTAGCGAAATGTGTTAAAACACAGACAGACTGATGCTGCCATTATTCTCCATATAACGATAATGATTGGGTATTACATTTAGTGCTCTTATTCACCCTTCATTGATAATTATTGATTATCATTCCTTTTATTTCCCTAAAATGTTATTCCTATTTATGTAAAACCTGAATTTTTAAATAGGACTAAAAGTTGTTAAATTTACAACACAACGTATTTTTTTTTTTTTTTTAAAAGATACATAAACTTTGGCATGTGACCTACCAACCTGAATTTCTTTTAAACGTAATCATGACTAGACTTTCTTGTTCTGCTGCACGTTGCAAAAACGTGCGACTCTGTCACGTGACGTGGAGCCCACGGTTACATCACCCCCAGAGACGAACAAGTGGACCAAGAGAGTTCCGCCCCATCTACTTCCGCCGTCTTTTAGGTATCGATAAATCGTGCTGTGTCACTTTATTGTAAGATGATATCGCGCAGGAGAGGATCGTATGAACGCGCACACCAACGTGGTTTAGTTAGGGACAGAGATAGAGTGGGAAAAAAAATAAATCTCATTAGAGCGACTGAACTGTTCAACTCTGACCAGTAAAAACGATGAGCTTCTCCAGTTTAGCCGACAGTAAATGCCGTGCTGCTGTATTTACAGCTGAAAGTGTAACACCGTCATTCTAATTATCACCTGACAGACAGACTGTTAAAGTTACTCTTCGCTTTCATGACGAAACAGACGACACGGCTCTTGGGATTGGGAGCACTATTTGGCATCCATTTCACCATCTTTGATTTCCCAGGCTGTTGGCGTACATCTGGTGCTGCGTTCAGAGCGCCCCCCGAATTATCGGAAATATTACAATTACAGTTGCACGTAACGATAACCACGAATGTATATCACACCGACGTGCCGTGTGCATTCGACATTCAACGTGTGTGTAAGGTAAGATGGATTTTCACCAACGCCACGAGCAGTGGTGGAAGTGTACGAAACATTCCCAAGAAGTCGCTCGTATTTACCATCTTCTATTGTAACGTGAACGCAACACACGCGTAGCTAACGTCGGACCTGCGCGTTACAGTTGGCTTTGTCTGTTACGTAGCCGGCATAGTTACTTCCTACAACCGTGCAAAGTGTGCTTCAGGGAACTCGACAAAACTCTCCGGATAAGTTATTTTGAAATATCAACACTGTCCTTAAATCAGGTAAGAAGCAGTCCGGCCTGCTGTGGTGAGAGGAAGCTTTTATCTGCTGGTAAAACTGAGCTGGTCCGAGCTGTCGATTGTTATATTTCTCACCGGACGCTTAAAAAGTTTATAATTAATCGTTACGTAATAGATGTGTTTTTTATTTTTTACCAAAGTGAAGACTAATTAAGAGTATTTAATATCAGGCTTATAAAAAGGTGTGTTTTCTCTCCCTGCCCTTCATGTTAACCTCTGACCACTTCATGCGGGTCTATTCCAGAGCTAATAGCACATTAGCTCTGAAATAGACCCTTACAAGCCAGTTCAAAACACGATTTTAAAGCCTAAATCATGACAGGTTTTTTTTTTTGTAGGTAGAACTTAAAAGCTTACTGACAATTAGGTTTACAATGTAGATTTTTTTTATATATATATAATCAAATCGATCCCATCTACATTGAATAAACCAGCCAGCTTACAGTTTTGTTGGCGAATATTTCCCAACAAACACGTAACAACTAACTGTCTTCTTCGTCTTTTCTTATTGTTAGTCGACATGTCTGCCTACGACGAGAATGAGTCCAAATTCATGCGAAAAGCAAAGGAGAATCCATTCGTCCCAGTGGGTGAGTACACCTTGTGGCTGCGCTGCTGCATCGTGGAAAAAGAGTACAAGCAAACACACTGAACAGTTCAAACTAAATTCATAAGTTTCTTAGCAATTTGGATTTTTGACGTCATGCACTTTTTTTTAGTTTTTTTTTTTTGTTTTTAGTTTTATTGATTTCACTTGACTTCGAGTCACCTCATTTACTGTCATTTCAAAGTGACCATTTGCCTTGTGGAATTATTCATATTCAGCATTAGTCATCTTAATATGGACGGGACTTTGGAGCTCAGCTATTTTATCTTTATGTTTAGAGCAGTTATATTGCACAGGCTAATTCAATTATGTGTGTACTGCTTAAATGTTTGTTGTTTTTTTTATGAGTAGAATTGTATTAAACTACTGGATGCCTTGCTTCCCCATCTATCCATCTATCTGTCTTTGTATATAAATATCACGCTTTTTTTTTGCTTGTTGCAGGTTTGGCTGGATTCTTTGCCATTGTTGGGTACAAACTGATGAAAATGAAAAGCCGGGGAGATACAAAAATGTCAGTGCACCTGATCCACATGCGTGTTGCTGCTCAAGGTTTTGTGGTCGGAGCCATGACCGTTGGTACGTATTGTGGAGCGTCACGTTTGATAAAGTCTGAACTGCAGATTTTCCCGGTCTGTTTTGAAGTAGCTGTGATGGTTGTCATGTAAATTACATTTTTATTTTGTTTGTGTGTTTGTTTGTTTGTTTTAGGGGTCCTTTATTCAATGTACAAAGACTTCATTGTGAAGCCCAGAGAAGAACAACAGAAAGCAGAGAAGTGAACATGGACTCTCATGCGGATACTTTATGTCCCTTAATATTACCTCAGATTAAGGTGTGCACCTTTTCTTTACAGTTGTATCATAATTTTTGATTGCACACACACCTCTTCAGCACCTCTCACCCACTGTACATAGCTATAACTTCCATGATCACTCTAGCTCTTCACAGTGTACCAGAGGGTCAAGCTATAGCTTCTGTAGTTAAAACAAGGGGTGTTGAACTCAACGGTTTTAATATGTTACACTCCTAACGTTGGTAAACGTTTCTATCACCATGAAGAGGTTAGTGAAGATGAAACAAACTTAAAAAAAAAAAAAAAAAAAAAATTGGGTTTTGTGCAATTTTAGAAAGTAAAGGATTAGCACTTAAAAATTTGGGCACCCAAGATATATATATATATTTTTTTTATCAAGGTCTCATACATTTATAAAGATACGCTACACAGGCTAACAATTTAGCAAGCTAAAAGGTAACGTTAGATAATGCAGGAAAAGCAAAGGCACAGATGAGTTTGGGAAATCAGCATTTTCTGCAGACTGAGGCTATTTTTTGAAGTTATGAAGAAAAACTCGAAATAAAAAAATTACAATATATTAGCTTAACATTGAATGAAAGTGGAACTTCCATGGCCTCTGCAATTTCCTTAAATGTCAGCGAACATATCGCACCTCTTGAACTCAAAAGTCAACTTCAACTTCATGCCTTTTAGAAATTGATTTCTCTTTGCTGTTTTCTGACTCAGCGCAGCATCACATTATTCCATACATAAAGATATGGAAATATGTCTTACCAAAACCAAAAATATATTTTGTACCATTAAAATGGGTGATTTAATTCAATAGCCTTTACACAATTTTATTGTAATAGCCAACTTTTTTTTTTTTTTTTTAATTTCTTGCAGTATTTTCATATTTTTATGATTATGTGGTACTACTCAGGGGTCCAATGTTCATGAGCTAAACAAACTGAGTTTCGCCTGTGAGCTGTAGTAGCCTCTAAAATGTCATGTAACCTACATTGTGATATGCATAGATACCTCGTTAAATTATTCACAAAGCTGAGTTGACTGTTGTGTGCAAAAACAATCACATCCCGTTTCTGAAAGTGTTTATTTTTTCCTCTGCAAACATAAATTGCCAGTCAAGTAATTCTGAAAGTCTATTGTCTTTATCTTTTGGAGCCTTTATTATACACTCAGCTTCCAGTTGTTTAGTACACCTACTGCAGCTAAAGCACATGCTGTCAACAGTTCAGGCTACAGACGCTTGTCAGTAAAACATAATAAACTCCACAGTATTGCAAAAAAACGACTCCACAATGACAATAATGTTTTAGTTTTTTTTAAAAGAGCATACACTTTGGGTTTTTTTGTGAGGTGTTCCTGATAAACTGCCAATTGACTATACTTTATAGAAAATCATATTCTTGTGTATACATTATTTTTCTTTGAGGGTTATAGGTGTGCAAAATACTCCAAACCATTACATATTTTTTTTAAATGTCCTTTTTGCAAAAATCAAATAATAAAACTGCTCTTGGTAGATAATATATTGCTGTTTTATGCTTTTATGAAAGACGTTTCCTTTACACAGAAACTGATTTACATCAATTTATGGTGGCAAGATGCTCTAAAAGACTATCTGGTTTCATTCTGAACGGCACGGATGTCACGTACCTGTTTAAGTCTTCTCAATAACATCTGGCATGACAGTGCAGATCCCATTGTTCTTTTGACTACTCACAGTTATACCAAGCAGTGTCCTGAAGGGGGAGGCCTACTTCCACATCCGAGTCTGGTCTAGAGTAACTTTTAAAGCTCCATTGAGACTTCCTGTCAAATGAGAAAGATTTTCTATTTGAAACATGGACTGAATGGACCTATAGCCAGTATCAAAAAAAAACCTAACAAAATAAAATGTGCTTTTGTGTATTTACCTATTTGACATGACATAATAATCAGAGCAACTTTCACAGTTTGACAAAACGTTGTAGAGCTGTTCCTCCGTGTAGTTATGTAGGATATGTTCAATTAAAAAGGCTTGACTTTATGTTTCCATAAATCACACTTTTTGACGGGTCTTATTACCGTGGCTTTGTTTTATAACTCCTCTTTGCGCTATAATGTTAATCAAGACACTAATAGCCTACTAATGAAAATTCATTTTCAGGTCTGGGTTATGGGAAACGCAAAATTCAATTTCTGAAAGTTTAGCTAATTTCAAAGTAAAAAAAAACGTTTTGACCACTCACTGGTAGGTTTTTTTTTTTGCGTTGTTCAATTAAAGATACAAACTTGGGAAGAACCCACAGAGCTGACTACCTGGAAACATGTGCCATTATAGCTGTGCTGGAAACGTCACAAACAGATGAACCAATGGTAAAGCCCCGAGCGCGCGCTGTTTGTTATGATTACAGTTCGGCTCCCGCGAGATCTTGTTCGAAGTCTCTGAACGGCCGTTGCTATGGATACAGAAGCGTCGCAGTCCGTGAAGGGGCTGGTTTTTTTTGTTTGTTTTTTTTTTCACCTAAAAAAACAATGGAGTTTACGAGGACATTACTTGGATAAATGTCAGGTGAGTTTCTTACTCTTTCTGCAAACTCAACCTAGTAATGACTTGGAATTTATCCAGCAAAACTGTCACTTTCGATCAGTTTAAACTCCTATCTTGACCTATTTCGGCTATCAATGTGGTCATCAGCCTCACAAGTTAGGCAATAAATCAATAACAAGAAGGTGGGCACCATGTTGGAGAAGGACCCTTGTTTTGTTGCTTTTATGTGTAGACTATTTACACTTATGTGTTTTAGGAAAATATAGAACGATGGCAGTAAGAAAGCTGCTGAAAACTGTGGCTTCATTCCTACTGCAGGGTACAAATCCCAGATAATGAATGTTCACGATATAACACAATGTTTAGTCTTAGTATTGATTTTAATTAAAATGTTTCTACCTTTGGTAGAATTTCATGCAGAATTTCTCCTCCATGCTATAAATCATAGATCATGGAGCCTGATGATCAAATGAATGAGATGCGGCTTCAGTTTCAAGCGCTACAAAAACTGCAGGAGAAGAGAAAACTGGACAGAAAAAAGGAGAAACAACTGGAAAAGCTTGATGTCAGTGGCACCCAGGATGATTTGAACCTATTTAAGCAAGGTATCCAGGCAGACAATGCCCAAGACAGGTGAGTCTTACCCAGGTTGAAACATCAAAGTTGTTGTCCTCATTGGCAGCTTAGATTGCTTTGATACTTCACAGGCTAAATAAAAAAAACATGAATTGTAAAATATTTAAGGTTGGAAATCTTTATTATTTATGATGAATAGCCTTAGGTGATGGATGAAAACAAGTGTTCATTTTAATTTTCTTTCTACAGGCTGCTGCAGAATGAGAATCAGACACTGCTAGACCAGTTGAGGGAGCTGAAGGATGAAAACGGTCGGCTCTTCAAACTTCTGAGTGAAAAGGATTTTGAAATTAAACACTTGAAGAAAAAAAGAGAGGAAGAAAGACTGGCTTTAGCGGGTATAACGCCTTCAGTTCTACACATTTTGCACATCTGTGTTAACAGATTCGCCACAGCCTCTTTATGCCTCGTCCTCTCATCATTTTAGGCACGTCGGGTTTAGCAGGAGCTGCAGCTGCCACAAAGATTGTGGAGCTGTCCAAGAAAACCAGAGAGCTAACTGCAGAAATTGAGCAAGAGAAGATTAAATCCAAGCGAAATGGCAACAGAATCAAAGAGCTTGAGGGAGAGGTAAAGTTTAGCTTCATCATTTAATTTGAGTGTTGGACAGAAGTTCATCATTACAGCACGTCACTCTTAAAGGTTTATTGTACTACTTCTTAGAAAGCAACACATTCACGGTGATGTTACTCTCCTCTCTGTAGCTGCAGGCTGCTTTTGTGCACTCGTTACCTGGGAAAAAGAAGGACCCAAAGTCACTGGATAAGAGCTTATCTGAAGACTCTGAGGTAAACTTTAATGTAAAGATAATATTGTGATATTGATCTTCCTAAATTTAATCATGTCAACTCATAGAATCGTATATTTCTGTCTCCCAAAAGCAGGAAAATCTGGTGGTCAAATCTCTACAGGAGAAATTAGCAGCTACCAAGTTGAAGGTGATTGAGTATCGCAACCAGGTTCAGTCCTCCAAACAGGAGCTGAAAGTAGCTCAGAAGGTAGAGGCCTATCTTTTTTTCTGCCTTAAGTCTAATTACCCATAAAGAATATCACATGGATGAGTGACAGATCACCAGTCATGTCTGGATTCCAAAATATGAACTGCTGCAGGTTTTGATCAGTGAGGTTGGAGAGGACGTCAGCTTTCAGCAATTACTAAACTGCCCTGGGAGCTTTAGAGGTCGGTCACAGCAGATACTGACTCTTCAGACAAGGGTAAGCTAGAACGTATAATCTTCCGTCATAGGTTCTTATAAAAAGTCAAATGATTTATTGTCAATAAAATGTTGAATTTCAACATTTCTCTAGTAAATGCCTGAAGTCATCATGAACAAAACTGCATTGTACAACAGGTGCGGGACCTCGAGCAGCAGCTGAACCAGTCAACACAGCAAAGACACTCAAGTGCCCTGAGTGTAGAGGAAGAGCTACTGGGCCTGGGTGTCCTTCAGAAACCTCCCCCCCAGGACAGGAACATCAGCTACATCCGCTCTCTCGAGAAGGAAAAGAGGGAGGCTTTTGAGGTGTGTAATTAATAATTGTAAGTTGTATGACGTGAATTTGTTAATGTACAAAGGCCCTACTCTCCTTCTACGCATCTACAGAGGATCTCTGTGGACTATGAGGCCCTCGTGAAAGAACACGAGGATGTGAAGAAAAAGCTGGAAGCTACTAAAGCCAGGAGCAAATCTCTGTCTACTGAAATGAAAACTCTGAAGGCCCAGATCTCCACCCTACTGGAGAAGGGTAAACACGACGATGAGCTTGTGGAGGCTCTCTTGGTAAGACATTAGATTAGAGACAAATATAGTTATATTATTGCAGGTATATCTGATATCTCAATTTTAGGAATTGTGAGACATTATTTTACTTACTTACTGCTCATGAGCCCAAATTATCATGAAATTTTGTCAATCACAGTAATATTCAAAATACTGGAACTGGAGTTTTGACAACAGGAATATGTTTAGTATTTTAGCTCTGCTCATGAGTTAAACATGTTTGAATTTGTAATTATTAAAGCCTATCTGACAATTTGTTGTTCAGATGTAAATATTCCATAAAACAGCTGAAACATTACAAATTATAGGTTTGAATAAATACACTATATAACTGCTGTGATACAGACCAACTATAATAACTAATGAGGGATTTCATGTCACATTTATGACTTGAAGATAGCAGATAGGAGGATTTTATGTGACGGGCCTATGTTTTACTACGCTACGCTCACCCACCGTTCTTTTCGACCTCTGGCAGAAGCAGCAGGCCCAGATGCAGAAGGCGCTGACCTGCCTCAGTCAGCAGCAGAACGTCCCGGGCAAAACAACCCAGCAGAGCCCGAGACGACAGCTGAGCACTGAGGCTGCAGAGCACAACACTCTCATTCAGAGGCTGAAGCAGATGGTAGCTGAGAAAGAGGCCAAGATCACAGAGCTGCAGGAAATACTGCAACCATCCGACAAGGTAAAACAGCAGCAAAGGTATTTCTGTGATTTCTCAGAGATTCAATGTCATTTGTTAAAAAAAAAATCTGCCACGCTATTAAATGTGTGTCTGCAGCAGTTGAAGGAAAGTGTGGACCGACCATCCAGCAGCAAAGCAAATTGCAGTTCAGGAATTCCCACTGCAGAGGGAGACATTACCAAGATAATTACACCTTCAGGGTACGTGTGCTGACAGTAATCATGTTAAATAATCACAGAAGTATTTCAGAATATTTTTAGTTCACTTGAATAGAAATATCTATCAATCTTATGCATCTTAAACTGATCTCCTTTGCTAATTGTTACAGAAACACTGAGTTTCAAAGACATCTTGTCTGACAAATGAAGGATTAATAAGTCCCCCTGGTTAATGGGGGACTTTCTATAACCAGGTTATTGATTTTGTGTGATGCCTCAGTTTTGTCAGCATAATCCGGTGGGATTTCTGTTAATATGACTGATGACAGCCAACTGTTTTCTTCAGTTCAGTTTCTAAATTTGGTCACAAACTGGTGCTGCCTGCTGTGAGTAGCAGAGAATTCAAGTAAGTGTATTCATACCAGTCCTGTACCATACTGATAGATTTGCTTCACAGCAATTAATGCAACATTGTGAAATAATAATAATAAAAAAACATGTTTTAATGTTGTATCTTTTGTTCTCAGGGATCTAAATTCTTCAAAATGTCTACAATGTTCATCTGATGTGAGTGCACTGATGACTCAGTGTAGTGAGTACAACATGGAGAGCCACAGACTCCTTGAGCTGGTCAAAGTCCTACAGACTAGGTAATATATATATATATAATCTTTTATATCTGCGAATGTTTTCCGAGTTATCATTCACAGTTTTCTTCTGTCAGAAATATTGCTGTTGAAATTCACATCTCGGAGAAGCAATATCAGATCAGAAAATATCACTTCATCAGTAGCTTCAAAACATTTTAAAATGATTCTTGCAAAATACCAAAACAGAAATAGATTAACCTTTTGTGCCAGCAGCACCGACGCTCTTCAAAAGCAAGAGTGTTTTCGTTCTTTTATCTTTGTCACTGCGTATTGCGCTCTGTTCCCAGTCTAGTAGCTCTCCTGCTAGATTGGGAGCAGCATCATTATCTTGTACCTATCAAACATGGTGATGGATTTTTTTTTGTGTGTGTGTGTGTTTGTGTGTGTATGTGTGTGAAACCTATCCATTGTTAGCATTCTTTGGTCAACTTATGTTATTGTTATATAACATGTCAGTATTGTCAGCTGCTACAACAAAAGCATGCATTCTTGTTCGGGCGCTGGCAATACCCATGAACTGAGAGTTTGTTTGCAGGTGTAAAATAATTCAAATGAGCAGCAGGAAACCTTTGAAATGTTATTCTCCATCTTTTCAATTTGCAGTCTCGATAGTTATGTGCATCATAAAAATCAAAATGACCTACATAGAGGTTGTTGAGGAAGGCTGTAATGCTACATACAAGTATATGTCCATTTGAAGACCATCTACTTGTCATTGCTCTGTGACCAGGTTGTTTCCATCATTGTTGATTGTTTATCTTAAATACTCATCAAAACTGAGGGGTGCACTAATGCACTAATGACAGCTCTGTGGTTCATTTTGTGACTTCCAGGCTGAAGTCTAATAATAAGTCATGTACACAATGACGTAGATTTTTCAAGCCAATTGTTGTCTAAGAAGTTTACCTATTTTTATTCACCTCTTTGTCCGTCTAAAGCTTCATTCGCCTATATACAGTCTGTTGAGAGAAATGTCATTCATTCAATTTTCATCTAACTACCAAATTGTTTGAACCTTCCAGGGAGAGAGAGATGAACCAGATGTGTTCGGAGGCAGAGCACAAGTACCAAGAGGAGCGCCGCAGGGCAGTGATCCTGGAGCAGCAGTTGGAGAGGACAAAATTAGATTCAAAGTAAGGACTGTGCATGCAGCATTGTAAGGACTGATAGGCCAAGGCTAAGAGACAGCATGATGTAAACATGTCAAAAAGATTCTCAGTTTGTGCTTATATATATTTTTTTCAATGCTCTGATTGAAACAACTTCTCTCTTACCTGTCTTGCTTGTGGCTATCACAACCGTGTGCCTCAGGAGCAGTGTCCCACAGCACCAGCTCGGCAACAGGAACTGTCTGTAGACAAACTCGGGAGACTGTCCACGTGGCATTTTATTTTTTTGGACAACTTTGACAACACTCTGGATGTCTCGAACCGGTTCTAAAAATAACATTTTGTTGCTTTTCCAACTGTATAATTTAAGCAGACGACAGTAATAATGATGTGTGGCGATGGACACAGCCTTAAGCCAAGAGCTCATTCTGCCCACCATGTTTGGGCTGCACAGAGATGCTTGTGTCGCTCTTGTATGTTATCTCCTGGCTGGTCATTCAGCTGGAGGACACGGAGGTTGCTGAGGGCATCCCTAAAGAGCGCTCGCCAACCTGACCTCCAGCTTTTGCAGTGACGTGATGAGACAAGTCAAGCATGTTTTCCTGGAGGCTCTGTGACAGCACAGACAAGACACTTACCAGGGGAAGTGGCTGGTGCCTGCTCAGCCTCACTTCCAGCTGAGCCCTACCTTCTCATGTCACACGTGACAAACAGACCCCCCCCTCCCCTCCCGCAGTAAGCGAGCCCTCCTCTTCTGCCGCACAGACATCATACGGATCTCTGACTCTTCTCTCCATTTGAACCCTCAAAGACAGTTCGTGATGGTTCCAACTTGAGGCCGGGTGACCTCAGTTTAACAACATAAGTATACCTTGAGTAGCAGAGCTTTCACTTTAACGCTGATGGCAACGGACAAGTGCTCCTACTGATTGTAGAAATATTTGACGCTGATAGGATGTCTCCCCGTGGTTTCATTTCGTGTCTTGCCGCTGTTTTATAAATGTCACTGTCACTATTTATTAAATAAATGTATGTCTTTTCCTTCTCTGGTAACCTTAAGTGCACTACAGGTACCAAACATCTTGAGTATATTGTTTACCTTCATGGCTATGACTTTCCGAGCTTATTTTTGGCTCCAGATCGTTGTGCGTAAATCTGTGACAGGCCAGTGTAAATAGCAATCACCCCAGTTAAGTTCCCAAAAGTTTCAATATTCCTGTTTAATATTAACACTAATCATTTCTGACTGGAAACCAGCTGTGTGGGAATAGTGGTTGAAAGTGAATGCGGACTCGAGCTGCACAAACTCCCCCTGTAGTCTTGCGTACATTCCCCAGAGCATGTCACACACGTACAGTATACGAGCTTTGACTCCTGATCCAAAAGGTCGTCTGGATGTGCGCAGCCTGGTGGGAGCAGCCCCACATTCACGCTAACATCCGAGTTATTTTCTTCTGATGTAGCCAAAAGGGTTTTAGCAGAAATCCTCCCTCCATATCCTCCCTCTCCACATCACGCTTAATTTAAAACCATGGCTGAGTTAGTGTGCTGCTTCAAATACCGCACTATTTCTTCCAGGACCCTGTGGGAGATTGGCAGGTCCCCGTTGGACTGAGCGAGAAAGTGCCACAAGACAAAAATATCAAATGTTGGACATGATGAAGAAAGCCTTTATGCTCCAGGTAACAAAAAACAGCTTGTGTTGAATACCGCCTGGATAGAAGTTGAGGCACCCTTTAATGTAAAAGAGTGAGATGTGTCTTCGGAGGAGCAGACGATGAGCCTCACGACTAAATGGCCTGCAGGACAGAAAAGGTGTTGATGGAGCAAATACTTGTCATGATCTATAACTGCATCCGATTCCCAGAAAAATGTTTGACTTACTAAATTTTTGTTTGGTTGTTTTTTAAATCTGCCACAACACCACCTCACATGAAGTCAGCTTTTGTGAGCATTTTTCCCAAATGTTAAACTGTAAAAGCTGATAGGAACGAAGCCAACTTTTCAATAAGCTTATAAATAAAGTTTTAATACTCGTGTTACCGTGTAATTTCAGTTAAATTAATGTCACAGATTAATGACTGCTCTTGTTGACTCAGTTATTTAAGAGTGTCATCACTTTCAAATAAATTAGACTTCACCAAACAATTTAATTATTGTTTTATGTAGCTGTATTACGCAGAGAGGTGTAGATTTATTCCAAAATGCCCAATAACCCACCAAACCAAACACAAACTTATGTAAACACGGCATACGTAAACAGCTTCACCTATTTGTCATTCCAGGTTTCAATGACTCCTTTCTCCATCCTTCTCCTCAGAGGTATTCCCTCGTTCTGGACCAATGCTTCCTGCAGACCATTGACTGCATCCAGAAACTAAAGTAAACAGTGGAGCTGTGAACGCAGAGGTTAAAGTTAGCCATCAGTATATGAGGGATCTGTGAACTTTACTCAGGCCAGAAAACGGTTTGTGCCTCTATGAGTCCATTCATCTCCCGGTGCCTCTCATTTACATGTAATGGAAAGAAAATAAACAGCGGATCACTAATGTGCTCATTTACAGTAAGAAATAAAAGTAATGAGTTGTTATCTTTACTGAGACAGTGGTGAAGCAAAGACAACACTTTTTTTTATTTTTTTAAACAAGGTTAATGTGGATACACGTCTCCAGGATGTGTTTATTGTTGTTGACACTTATTTCCCTCATTAAGCATGGAGGTGTTCAGTACAATTACCCACAATTTATTGTGAGATGTTGATGAGATGAGCTCTGTCAGCAGATTAGCTGAACATTTTTACTCTCTTATTTCAAACTTTTGAAGTTATATTTGCTTGTTTTCAAACTGTGGCGTCGCTTACATTTCCCCGATATACATAATCTGGTGCAATGAATTAGTAATTGTGTTCACTTTATTCATTTTAGCATATCTAGATGGCAGTGTGGTCGGTCATGTTCAGCATGTCAACCACTTTTAATGTATTTCTGATAGTAACTTACAAATACTGTATGCAGTCTAAAGACAAACAATGTCAATTAATTGTGTACTGTATGTTCAATGTGCTGCAAACAGCATATAGTGCATTATCAATTCATACAGTACAGTTTAATTGTCATTATCGTGACCCAGATATTACATCATTTATTTTCTTGCTTCCGGAGAGAATACATATAATGAATACAATAATGAGACATTAGCTAGTCAGAGAGCATTATTTTATATTTAAAAAAATAATAATACAGGAATACATTTTACTGCTAATGCACCAGCTGCTTTTTTTTTTTTTTTTTTTTTTACTACTGAGATACTTACAACAGCGCAAACTGACACTAAAACAAACCCGACTCCCGGTCTGCAATAGAGACAGCATTGCTGAGAAAACTGTTATCTCCAGACAAACTCTCTGTGCCCTGTATGCTCTGCCACTAAAGGATGCTTTTCTCTCCCAGTCGCCGTAGTAACCCAGTTGTCACTATGGACCACGGATCTATAATCCCGCACGGTTTGTGCTCCTTTCATCTCCTCCCCACTCGCTTCCCATCCCAGCAATGTCCTTACTCTTCAATCGAAGTGCTCGCTGTCTTCTGTCAAACTTGAAATGAATCAATTTCACATGGTAACACTCCACCTCACATGCGATAGTGGTCCTGTATTCTCTGTTTTAATTCAATTTTGAGTACTCTCTGACACTGCTGTACTTTCATACACCTCTGTCAGAGAGGAAAGACTACATACAGGCAATGTGTATTTTATTAATAATCTAAATGAATACGACGATGTACCGGAGCTGGAAGTTTGAATCATTGGTTGTGTGTATCCATCGTCACTGGTGCAGATATCCTTAATGTTCCACCCAGTGGACACACAAAGACTCTACGGCTGACTGCAGCTAAGGCAGCAACATGCTGACACAATGGCATTGATATTTTGTTCATGAACATAATCATGCCCAGTGGGATTTGCTGCCTTCTGGAGATGTGTGCCTGAGCACCACTGATAAAAGGCTGCTGATTTTTTTGGTTTTGTAGTTTTACCTTTATCTGAAACAAAAGAGGGATGACACACCTGCTGAGCCACCATGATGCCCCAGGAGGCAGCTTGTTGCTCAGAGAAAGGCTGTCTGTGTGTGCTTTTTGAATGCGAATGTATGAATTTGTGTTTTGAAACGACAGACGCATCCACTGAGTGTCTGTTCAACTTCATATGCTGTAGTTTTATGTAGTGAGTCATGTAAAGGAGGAATACAATCAAATACAGTTTAAAAAAAAATATGTATGTGTTTGATTTCTGTCATTTCTACATCTAAAACAACTGACCTTATTTTTTTTATGGAGCTGTTTCCTGACACTAAAGACAAGCTGCAATTCAGTAAAAATACTTAACTAGAAGCCAGTGGATACCACGAATTTGAAAAAGAGCGATCGAATGACAAAAGCTTTGTGCAATCATATCGCTGCGAACAACACAGCAGTCTCTTTTATATTCTATTAGATGGAATTGATCTTGCTGTTACAGGTTTAGTGATTGCATCCAGCACCTCCGACTAAAGCCAATCACCTGGGACTATTTCTAACAGAGACTGCATACAAAGGTTCTCATCACAACCAAAAAACCCTTAGGATGGGACTTCTGCTGCTACAGTACTATACATCAATGAGGGAATCAGATTTAAATGTGCTACATAGTAAGTGTAAGTTCATCCATCAGTGCATACAAAGCACAGTTCTCCCAGTCCCTACAGTGACTTAACAATTTGTAGTGTTTTGAGCTCCAAAGACAAGATATTTTGTCATTGTTAATTCCCCCCAGACTGAGAACATCGGATGCACAATGGGAAGAAAAATGACAAAGACTCATCTTTGACTAATTTCTCTTCATGTCAAAGGGCCTGTTAGACCTGCTCTGAGACATTAAGATGATGCTTGAATCTCTGTGAAAAGCATCTCCCTGCAGGATGCTTCAGCCAGCCTTGTTACAGTCCATTCAATGAAACCTTTACACAATCTTTCTTTATAATGTCTCACTGATATGGGAGTATATGTGAAAATGATATACATTAACAATAGGAACAGCTGACATGTGATTAAATAACTGACCCTAAAGACATCTTGACAATACATTCTGTCAGCAAAGGATATGATGATGATGATGATGATGATGATGTAAAACACAGAAAACCAGATATAGGAAAATTGAGCAGTAGAAAGTAACAAAGTACAAGCTGGTCTAATCAATATTTTATGTCAACAATTGATCAGTTGAGTATTTGTAATGCAAAAGGTGTTACTCAAAGTGATGAGCCAATAGATTCTTCCGAGCTCCACATGGGGCTTTGGTACCTTTTCTGTTTTCTACAGGTCTTTACAGTTACTTTAATCGGCCATAAAGTCAATTTATAAAGGTTTAAGTACAATTTTGTGGTATTGGTTCCTCACCTCAGTATTTACCGCGGGGCATGTCATACTTCTTTTTTTATCTGACAGCTGCCGTATTTCACAGTATTTTTCACAAAAACTTGTAACAAGCTCATAAGAAAGTAATGCTTTACTATAAGCACCATGCACCACCTGTAACATTAAAATACTGATTTATCAGACTGGATATTGTCTAAAAGTTGGGCTATCACTATTACTATTCACATTCAATCATATCTCAGTCGTGGTGCTCCCTCATTTTACCATGAATTATCACTTATGGAATTACTTTTTTTCATAGAGAATTTTCTCATCATTGAATATTGAGGATAAAATACATGGCAAAAAAACCCACAAACCTTGAAATAACATTATTTTCATTTATGCGTTGCAGTGACATAGTGTAAATTGAAATTGGATTCAACAACAGCTTGGTTGTTAATGTTTTGCCTCACTGAAGGGATGAGTCTCAGAGGATTTTCACATCAGCCTTCTGAGACAATAAAGATGATGACTCACAAACCATTTGCTTTTACTGTCCTGTGCAGGCCACCCTCATCGTGGCCCGCACTGCCCATCCCCCTATTCCCAGTTAACTGCCTGTCCCCAGAAGGATGAGCTGGCTGTAAACCACACCAGGTCTGTTAATTAATTAATGTACCCGAACTGCAGGCTTGGCTCCGTCCACTGTAGTGGAGCAGTTTTCAGCTGGCTGCAGTGGTGACCGCCGGTGTCTTTGAGTTCCTGCAGTGTTGTGGTAGAAAGGCAACAGATAAGAGGAAGCAGAGAAGCAGACAGATGTGGATGAGAGAGAGCCTTCAACTCCATAGTCACTATTAATCACCCAGGGCCATTGTGGTCCTGTCCTGTAAACGGCGCCAGTGCAGGCAGGCAGGCAGACAGAGAGGAGCAGGCAGAGGCAGAGAGAGGGGGCAGGGTGGCTGCAGGGAGAAACAGGGGGAGAGAATGGTTGGGGATCAGCCTGTATGCCCACCTCAGCTCCTATTGCCGGGCTGGGGAACAGTGCTGCTGTCTCAGTGCCTTTCCTCCGTGTTCTCCCAGATCCCGGATCCTGAGGTAAGAGCTTGATCCATCACCGTGCTCTCCACAGGTTCCCCTCGGGAATATTCTAAAGGTTTTCTCTATGACGGGGAGCAGGTGTTTCGCTGTTTAAAATGTAGCCTACATGTATGTGATCTATGTCCTTTGTTTGGTCGCCACAGTTGTTGCTTGCCTTACTTGTTGTGAGTGAACCTCTGTTGAAACCTGATGCATTACCACAAGCTTACATGAACAGCCAAGCGACACATGTTTAAATGGGTGCTATTAGGAGGGTGAATATGACTAGACCTAATGTGATTAGCTGTTTTGGTGCTTTTGGAGGGAACAGAAAAGAGAGAGTCACCTTGAAGAGAATATGACTTCTATCGTACTCTTGATAGAAAAGTGCAGCAGAAATTCATCATGTTTTCTAATGAAAAATCCTCTGAAAATTGGCAGTTTACATAGGACACTATAAACATGATGGACATGAAATAAAACATTAAAATGAAAAGGAGTGCCTGTAAATTATACAGGCAAATTATAGAACTATAGAAACAAACCATACATTTTGAATACTGATTGAGGCCAATATAATCTTTTAAAAAGGGGGAAAATAGGTCATGAATAGTGCCTTGAATTAAGTTCCTTTATACAGGCAACAGATAACAAATAGATTGGGTTTATTTTAGTATTCTATATAACCTTATTTTGCCTTGGGGAATCCACATCTACTGATATGCAGCCAGCATGCTTCTTGAAGAAGATCAGAGAAAGCACAAGAGACTTAGAAACATCCTCCCTCTGGCTATTTGTGCTTTCAGAGCTTTTGAAAAGTGAAAAGTTGAAGTTTGTGTTTGTATCAGATGATGTTTGATGAATGAATATAATGTTTACACTGTTTGTAGTGTCAGGCAGATCTATTATAGACTCATGCTCATGTGATCTTCAGTAAACAAAACAACAACAAAAATATACAAATTTGAAAACTTGGCATTGAATATCAGGAAACTGATTCAAAATGCAATACACATGGCACTCATTTGTATCCTGTTTACATGACATCAGACTTGTTAATTGTATTTTACTTTGCTATTTAATGTGGAACAACATTTATGCAAGTGCAATTTTTTTAATTATTTTTTTAGTTGTTAATCCTTCATTAATTAAACTAATCTCCCTCGATTAATCCGGTGAAAATGTCTAACACAAGCAAAAATCGTATTAAAGAAAGAATCTTCAAACACGCCACTCTTTACGTATGTAAAAGACAAACTAACCAAACCCCCGACAAACAAAAATATGAGAGAAGAATATTGGGCATGCAATGATTAATATTAGGTAATTTGAGTTCAATATGTTTGAGTCATAAGTTTGTGTGCTCAGTTCCACCAAAAGAAAACTTGAGGTTTATATACACTAATCCTGCCACATGAAATGTCCCTCCAGAGGAAAGGACTTAGTGTTACATAATCATTCTTGAAGAAGTACTTGTTTTTATTGAAGAGCAGCGCTAAATATCAAAGCCGATATTTACCATTTTCTGATTTTCGGTATTTTTTTAATTTTTTATTTATTCAAAAGAGTGATTCAAAAATGCAGTGCTTTGGCTCTGGTGCAGCGTCTGTCTCAGTCTGTAGTCACCGCTCTGTGGTGTTGAGCAATGGTCCCGCCCACAGCTTTATCTGATTGGTTACACCTCATGAATAATAAGCAATCAACGCTGAGAACTCCTCTGCTACAGAAGACAGGCCAGAGAAGTTCTCAGCAATTCAGAGGACTGTGTTTCAAAGGGAAGACAGTAGACACAGAGGAAGTTAAAAACACCACAGTCATGTCATATTTACTTGTTCTTTTTTTTTTTTTTTTTTTAGAAGAGTTTAACGACACGCGTGTTTCATTAAAGTTCGTCTCACAACCGTAGCGAATCGTTAATCCCATGTTTTCCCCCCCACCACTGTCCGGGAAGAGCAGCCCGGCCAACGGGACCTGCTGCCCCGCCAGAACTAAATAAGTTATCGTGTTATTTACTCAGTCCTTTTGCTCCCGCTTTCATTTCAGCGCAGTCCGAGAGTCGCTCATGCATTTTCTGTCACTTAAAGTCGCGCTGATTTCTGTGCTGCTGCTCCTCTTTTCGCTCTCTGTGTATCACGAAGGCCGGTGTGTCGCTCACACAGACACAGACACAGCAGAGGGGACAAGAAATAGCCCAAATTGCAATATACCTTCATAATAAGATTACGTGGTGGCAGCATTTATTCATTTAAAGTCACGTGAATTAAGTTTTGTGTTAGAATTTGTTATTCCAAATTTTGACATAAGGATTTTTTAAATTTTTACTACAAATGTATATCGGTTTTACATATCGGTTTATCGGTGTCCTTGATAACCAAAAACAACAGGTTATTCTGCTTCAGTACTTCCTCAAAGGAGAAAAGACATATTCAGGAAGAGGGAAGATCATTTCTAAGATCACAGCAATGTTGTTGATATTTGGATCTCTCCACATGAAACTAAAGAAATGCTTAAATTTACTGTCTTAAAAATGTTTTCCATCCTTCACATTGGTGTTTTTGTTCTAAATGACTAAAAACTATTTTTTAATAATTAACTGAGTATTTTAGGTTAATTTTTTTTACCATTTCTACCAAAGCAAACATATTTGTATTCTCCTTTACTATGAGGAGACTCAGTCCTAAAGTTTATTATATCAACTTCTCTTCTTATTTTTAAATAATATTTTCCATTTCACTACAAACTGTTGTTTTCAGTAAAGGCAGCAAATGTAATAAATGTCCTTTTTCTGATCCATTGCTTGTTTGGTTTAAGGACTAAAGTATAGAGTTTCCAAACAGCATTGTATTATCAAATCGATATGCAGTAGACAGGGAGAAATCCTCTCGATGATTTTATCAGGGAACCAATGCTGTGCTGGCTTCAGCAGTATTGATCTAGGACATTAATCTAAAATAGAAACACTCACATAAATTCACAGTTTTCTTCCTTATTGTTCCCCCCAACTCCCGGTTCTCGAGAAAGGTATTTTGAAATGTGAAAGATGTTTTATTTTGGACACTATCGACAAAAGTTTGTACAGAACAGATTTTAAAACATCAGACATTTTACAGAAAGTGCAGGAAAAGTCCGGAAACCAGCCTGCTCCGGTTGCATGGTCGCAACATGGAGTAAGGAGACATTCAAGTGGAGACACAGACACAAACACCCACAGGTTACATGGATGTTTGTTTTCCTGGCAGCTGCTTAAGGAATTCTAAAGCGCTTTTCACCTCTGCCTCTTATTTTTGTACAGTTCCCCGCATGCCCCGAAGATAATTTCCCTGAAGTCAGCTCTGTATTTTTGACTTGCAGTACCTCCATATGTCAAAAACTGTATGTCAGTTCAAATGATGTCAAGGGATTGACCTTTACATTGTTCAAAATGAAAGATAAGGTTGTACAAGGACATTAGATGCACTACTGTGAGTAGACTGCACTGACAATAGATAGAAAGGACTTTTTTGGCCATGTGACACCCATGTGCTAACCAGACAGTCCTCCCCTTAAACACCTCCGTATGGGCCATCTGTGCATGCAACTTAATGAAGCTCATATTTACATTTATTGTGACCTTAATAGTCGTAGTGACTGTGAAGAAAGCAAAAGAGAACATTAAAAACAGCTATGGATGAAACACAGAACCGCTGTTGGTGTCGCCTGTAAAAAAACAAAGCCAGTGTTGACTTATTTTATAACTCATGGATGTATTAATCACTTACATGACGTATTTAACTTAGGTCATGTACAAAACATTTTTTTAAACTTATTTGAACCCAAACCATGACCTTTTCCTTAACCTAATCGAATAGTGACAGTTTCACAACACTAACCATGTATTTAGTATTGTTACCATGACAACAAAGGTCTAGCACACCTGTCACTGGCAGTCATATATGTTGTTTTGGCTAATGACATATTCTGTCATTTAGGTTTGTGGGTGTTGGTCCTATAGGGGTGCTTTAAATATGCATATGTCGCCTTGGAAGTCATCTGAAAAAGACCAGTCTGCCCCCCACTGTGATGTCACCCGTTGGTTTGTGAACCGCTATTTTGAAGCCTCTGGTCTGGCATTTGTTTTTGTTTTTTTTAGAACCATGAGTGACCATATATGGAAGAGCTGGGGAGGATTGAAGGGTCAGTCTGACAGAGAACCAGAGAACACCATGCTTACTCACCTATACTGGAAACATGACAGCACTTCAAGCCTTACTGGCTTACATTGCCCAAAGAGTGATATATCATACAAAGAACTGAGCATAATTCTTAGGTGATGTGAAAGTCTTAGATCCATGAAGACCTTGTTCTCTCCTTCAGGTTTGTCTGTTATAAAAACCTGTTAGTTAAGTGTTTTTGGTGAGCAGATACTTAAAAGAAAATCAAAGTTTTCTCTCTTTTTGTCTCCCACAGCTTTTACCCACAGATCCCCCGAAGAAGCCCGACCCTGTCAATTCAGAGACTGTTGTTTTCTGGGGGCTGCGGTTATGGCAGGTCATTGGCATCTTTTCAGTATTTGTTTTGGCCGTTGGTGAGTATACAGCATGACTGTCACTGCTCTTTCACCCTCACAAGCTATTCTTGCTATAGAAGGCAATCTGGGAAAGAAACCGCAGGCCAAGAGCTCTTCAATTGTATCCACAGTGTGATTATCCAGCAAACTGTGATTAGTAGTAACAACCCTGATATTATATAAGACGGGGATCATTTCTGTGTTCCCTGTCTTGGGTGAATCATCTGTGTTTTAGCAGCAGCTGCAGCAGGAGGACAGAATTTCTCTCTTTGTTTCCCAATCCTATGGCTTTAATTTTGGCTTAGAAAAAAAAAAAATCCAAAATGTTGGGTCAAAATGCAGATGTTGTTTCTAGATTAGAACCATCACCTGTACAGTATGCACATCCGGTGGACCTGAGGCTCTTTCTGATTTGCTACAAAATTGATAAGAGAATCTTTGGCCTACGTCTTTGTTTATAAATGAGTGTTTTGAGTTAAATGCTAACATCAGCTTGCTAACGTGTTCTTCCTCCTGTTGTTGTTCCTTTCTCTTTTTTTAGTTATTACTCTGTGTTGTATATTCAAATGCCGAATCCCGAGAACCAAAAAGGAAATCGAAGCACGCCACGCACAAAGACAGGCCGCCAAAAAATACGCCAACACATTGGAGACAGTGCCACCTCTGAACGAGCTGACTGAGATCCCAGGATGTAAGTAACCCTCCATCAACTCTCAAATATTAATAGGATTACATTACATTGGTAATAATAAATAATAAATAAATAATTTCAAGTCATTTAAAAAATTACCTATTCGTAAATCGCTCGGAACTATTCAGTCAAAATTTGACTATTTGCTTAGTTGGGAAAGACTTCTGAATGCTTGCTCCAGCTGCACAGTTTGACTGCACTTCATCTTCATTTGTGTTTTGAATGAGTTTCACTCTTAACTTTTCGACGACTGTAGTCGTCTTTGCAAGTTTCTGCTCTTCACACCGTCTCATCTAATCTCCTATAGCAACACATAGTTCTACCCGGTAGCAATGTGTTCTTCTTATTTTGTTTAATTGAGGCTGTCAGACAGCTTTCAGGCACATTATTGCCACCTTCTGACAGGAGTCGCGTATTACAACCAGACGCTGCTAAAAACAGGGTAAATAAGGAAGACTAATTGTCGCAAAAATGAATAGATTTGATATATTATTACAAATATTTGAATATCATGTTCCATCCCTAATATTAATAGCAAACAGGATTTCTCACTCTAATGTTGACTGGAGATTTACTGGAATTGCTTCTGCTTGAGTTCCTTATTTTCTTTGGATACTCAAAGTTCAAATGGCCACTACCATTTGAAAGATTTGAAAATAGGAGATAAATATTGAAAAACTGAACTTTCCATACATTATTCCTGCAACATCAATGAGGTGCTCAGAGAACAGAGTGCCCCTTTAAACCAGTTTGTAATTGATTTACACAAAAGAAGCAGCGGAATTGACTTCTATGAGTTCCGCTCTATCCGGGTGAAGATTTACAGTATGGATTTGGGTCTCTATCTACAGGCAGGGAAGTGTATTTATTCCCAGAAATTATTATTATTATTTCTACTGTATAGATACTTCTTTTTTTTTTCAATTCAATTGGGTTTTTGGAAAGCTCTTCACTGTTAATCTTTGTGATTAAGGCTGAGAGGACAGCTGCCTTTTTACATAACATGTTTTCCAGCTTTAATTTTTTAAATTTGTAAGGTCTCTTCTTTTCATCTCACAAAACTTGGCTGCACTTCGTTAAATTCTGTGCTCTCTTGTACTAAATTTCCTCTTCTCTTCTCCTCTCTTCCTTCCTCCTCTTCTTCTCTTCCTCTCTTCTTTCCTTCCAGCCACCCCAGATGCTTCTGCAGTACAGACCGTCTCTGGGCAGGTCCAACCTCAAAGTGCTAGCAACAACCATCTCTCAGTAGTTAGGGTCAGTGAGGAGCACCCCAGCTCCCTCACTTTGCCAGAGACGGGATGATTTTCTTTTGTCCTTTTCTTCTGCTACTATCTTCCTTCAGAAACTCCTCTTGGCTCAATTTCTGCAAAAAAAAAAAAACTGAGTGCGCACACTGGCAACCTCTCTAAAAGTCTCTTTCATGCCTTTGTCACACATGCATCATTCTGCCCCGCATTTAATCCATCTGGTCTTCTCTAAATGCATCTGCTGTTTTCCAAAATTTATAGTAGTTCTGCAGCAATAAATGTGTGCATAAAATTAAGCTTTCACTGTGGCTGCAAATAACATATTATGCACTATTTGGAAAGAGTAATTCTTCTGGGCAGCTTCACTTTTGTAGTTTATACTTTTGTATTTTGTGAGGTTTATCCTGTTTCTTACGTTCGAAATGTTTCATATTTTAGCTTCATGCATATTTGCATGAAATTTTAAAAGCAAATGAATTTCTGAGACAGAAAATTGCTATTACAAACTGTAATGCATGCAGCATGTGTAATGTTTGTGCACTGTGTTTGGTTCCCTTCCTGTCTGTTTGCTTTGAATAAAGCAAATCATTCATGCTGTCTGCTAGTGTAAATTAATGATTATTGATGTCAGCACAGGTCTCATCGATTTAAATGCTCTTGTGCGTATGTATCTTCTTTGTTGTGTTGACTTATGTGTATCGAAGCCATCATAGCTGCTGACCTGCGGCTTCTTCATGTTAAGAATAGTGACAAATATGGACTGACATCTGTCTTGCCCTTTTTCTCCCGATGATATATTATGCACAATTGTGCACAATCGAATTCATTGGTTATTGTGAGATTAATTAAGTAAGTAAAAGCGTTGAGCTGTCGATGAGTTCTTGTGAAAAAAAATTATGAATCTGCATCCATATCTCCTCAGTCTCTAGTCTCATCACGGAAAGTTGATCTAATATGCGTTGGGGTAAATACTCTTCTGTGGACTATATAACTAATTAACCATGTGGCTGGGAGAGCGGCTGAAGGGGAGGCACACTGACTGCAGCCATTAGAAAATAGTAAGCATGAACACATATTTATTGGTTGCTCTCAACCATTAACTACAAACAAACCACACTGTGTTTGTTTCTGTATTTAACATAGGAAGAGGGCAACATAAATGTATAACAAACATACTGGCTTCTGCATTTCTCCAGTGATTATGTCTAGCGGAGGAATCGCATACGATTTTTTCTGAGATGAGGGCTTCATTATGCAAAGCAACCTTGCACTTCGGAAATGTTCTCTCAATGTAATTGGTGAAAACAACACAAATATGAATACACCAGTTGATTAAATGTTACGAATGAGGATCAAGAAATGCCCATGTTCATGAATATGTTTTTCAATAGACTAAATAATTAAAATCAAATTTCCCATCTGTTTATGGACGTACAAAAACTGAAGTGCAATCAGCAGTTAAAAAAACGTTTTGTATAAAAGTAAAAAAAAAAAAAATCAGACATTGTGACAATTAATGGAGGAAGGGAGTTATAGTTTTTTTTAAGATGCAAATTTTTTTGTATGTCTGACATTCTCCATTAAGAGTTTCTCTGTGCCTCCATTTACCAAACTGTTAAACGCCTGAGACAAACTAAAGGAGGAAGAAAGCACAGGTGCTTTTCCAGTTTCACAACCAATATGTTATCAGCTGTCGTCAAGGGAGATGGTGAACATGAAGTTTTTTTTCTCTATCTATTATCCTTTTGTCTCAATTTCCATCAAAAGCTCTCACACAGAGAACAAAATACAGGAAAAGACAGATTTGTGAAACAGTTCTTGCAAATTGCCTCCTTCACTTATCCTCACCAGACCTGCTGCCTCTGCAGAGTGCATAATTTAAAGTGACTGAAACTACATCACCGAACACTTTCATCTTTTGTTGTAATGAATCATTTCTCAAACATCTATGCAACAAGGTTTGTGGTTTGGGGTTGACAACATCCTGACTGATCAGTGGAGGTTTTGTGATTTGGATTTGGTCTGGTCACAAGCCCAGTTCTGTTTATCATGAGCAAAATACCAACTGCAAAAGCAGCAATTGCTTTTGATGTCAGGGAGGCCGTTTCTGGCTTTGCTCACATCGCCAAAGTGAGATGAAACTGTAATTTTTTTTTTTTAATGTCACAATCCATTTGTACTGGCTGAACGTTTGACATTTGATGGTGTGAAGGTCACAGCCTTTTATTAACCTTTAACAACCCCACTACCGGAGACAGCATGTAAACAACTGGACACTGGCAAAAATGACCCTGAAAGTTTGATCAAAACTGAAATGATGTCTGAGGCTGAGACATGTTTGGGTTTTAAATTCTGACTGCTTTAAGATCCTCATTCAGCCATCGCCAACCCAGACTTTGACCTGTTGCATTGATGCATCAGCTCTCCAAGTTTTGTCCAAATCAGATGAGTTATTTAAAGGAAGAAGATTAAAAAGAAGCCAGACGAAGGAGCTTTAGAGTGTAGGAGAAATACATGAGGATACGAGCAGAAACACAAAGAAATCTATTCACAAACATTTGGATGGGTGCTTGGATTCTTTTAAGTCAGATGGATTCACTCAACAGAACAAAACATGGTACCAGAACAATTTCAGGGTTACTTTGACCCCCTCTGGCTACTTTTGACATTTGGCTTTTGTTGGCTTTTTGGCCTTTGTGTATCTAGAGTCTCAGCAGTGTTTGTAGAGCATCAGGAAAAATGTCTGCTGAAAAAGAAAAAGAATCATTTGAGCAGTTTTCCAAGTAAAATCACACTCAAGTTTCATGTGGTCAGCAGTAATTTGTCAACTCTTGTCTGACGTTGTTATAGCTATTTGGTCGTCTATTAGTCCCTGTTAGTTTAGTGTAGTTTTATTGATGGGTCTTTCATTTTGCAAAGCCGTCTGTCAAATGTTAAACCGTTAAAAAACTGCTGTGGGCTCAATGTTCTCCTGTCAGGAGGAATTTTAGGCAACGGTCTGATGTTTCCATTTCTTTCTGGGAGTTAGATGAGACAAGTGAAACCACTGTTATATCCAAGAGTGTTATTGATCCCCGTCACCCTGTTCATGACAAGATAGATGGATGGATGGATGGCTGGACGGATGGACGGACGGATGAACGGACGGATGAACGGACGGACAAGAAATATTCAAGCTTATAGAAAATGTGTAAATTTACATTTAGTTGTATTCACTACTTAAATGTGTTGTCCCTCATCCTCAGTTTAGTGACTTTAATGACATATTCATCTTTACTGCTTCTGGTGTACATCCTCAAAATGTCACCTCCTGAATAATAATGAGAAAATCTTAGTTGTTTCGTCAACAAACACAAAAACCACTGTCAACTCAAGTTTTGTTCTCCATTTCTCACAGAGAAAGCTCTTCAAACATTCCCATTAAAAGAATAAATAGACCATGTTTATTAGAACAGATAGAAACAGATGTGCCTTCATTACATGCAGCCTACTTAGCCTGGCGTTCTGTTAAATTTTCCCTTCCAATTACCATCAGAGGCATGACCCTGATGCTACCTGATTCTGTAGTGAAGCCTTTAACCTTTTTTTTTTTTTTCATGTTTTTTCCCGCAGCTGCAAAAGCAGAAGAAAGCCAGGAGGTAACGACGGTCTCTGGGAAGGTGGACGCTGATAAAGGAGAGAAGAAGACCAAGGAGGGCAAGAAAGAAGGCAAGAGTGCCAAAGAGGGGAAGGGGGATGAAAAGGAGGCATCAACAAAGAAGAAGGGTGAAAAGGGTGAAAAGAGTGAAAAAGGTGAAAAGGGAGCCAACAAGAAAGAAGCTGGTGAAGGAAAAGGGAAGAAAGCGGGAGAGAAGGGAGAAAAAGGAGGCAAAGGAGGGGCGAAAGGGGGCGCCAAGAAAGCTCAAAAGTGAACTCTGCTTTCCTGTGATCACTGAAAAAGACTCACTTCAAATTAATTTTATTGACACTGAGCCAATAACAGTTGATATAGACACTTTACACGCAGAGCCTGAAACCCGGAGAGCAAGCACTGAGGCGACGGCAGTGAGAAGAAACTCCCTTTTAACAGGAGGAATCCTTCAGCAGAAAACTGCAGCTCATACACAAAAGATTATTGCATGTTTCTCACTGCGGACATTTTGGGTACTTTTTTTCTAAAATGAAATTTATATGATTTATTTCAAATAAACAAAATGCTTATGTGTAAATGCATTTTTGTGGCCTTTGTGTCATTCAGAATCATACTCATGCAAGAATATCAAGAGTATAGAAGAATTACAGATTTATTGTCTTATTCACAATTCACTGATGAACATTAGAGACCAGAAAACATACTTCCTATATTATCCGAAGCTTACATTGATACCTACAACATGCCTACGTCACAATGGAGTCATGAGATGGTGAGCCAACACTGCCCACGCATTGTATCGAAAGCATGAAAACTAATGCTGACTCCACTGAGAACATTTGAGCACAAGATAAATAAATGACAATGAAACACACTTTATACTTCCATGAGAGGTATTTAAAACAATGAAATACAACATTAGCTCTATTATTATTGGCCTTGTTATACACTTAATTCCAAAACACAATCATATTACATGATACAATCAGAACAAAATACTGTGTTGGAGGGTATTAAAGTGCTCAAAAGAATTTTCCAGGTCTTTTTCAATGGAAAGATTTTCATACTCAGATACTGCCAGATCTTTAATGGAAAAACGGTCTGGAATTATACAACAGTAAAACACATCCTCACATCTAAATGACAGAATAGGTCATTTGACTGTTGGAGAATACCAGCGACAAGTGAACTGGTCCTTTGCCGTCATGGTAACATTACTAAACTGTTTGGTGAGGTTTATAAAAAGATCTTTGTTTGGGTTAAAATAATATTTGATGTGTAGGTTGCATTACATATCTGGTGCACAGTAAATATAGGATTTAAGTTTTAAAAAAGTGAATGTTGTTTTTACATGTGGCACCAACAGTGGTCTCCAGGGTGACCATCACCACTGACATAAAATCTACGACAACTCGAGGTCACAATAAACGTAAATATGGGTCGTCTTAACACCCTTCAACGAGCAACCAATGTTGTCATTTTCGGTATGAGGAGGTACTGCAACAGTGCAATAACATATTCATCAATAGTTTACAGATTCAGCTAAATTCAGAGTAAAGAAAAATGCAGTCAATACCGACTGAAAGACTCAACTAAATGAGAAAAATGAGGTCTTTAAGAGTAGTAAGTTACTGTATCATAAAGTGACAGGGGGTTTCACTCAACCTCAGTTACTGCTTTAGTCAGACCACTCAACTTATAGTCACAATCATGGCCAATCCCCATGGAAATGCTCGAGCTGACTGTCAAAAACCAGATTGAAGTTATCAAGGATAACGTGAATGCATGGCTCACGTGTATTTTTTAAATAGTTTATAGACAACAATTTAGCTCTTTTGCACAAGGGAATAAGCTAAATCAGAATTTATTTAAAAGCTAAATCTTTACTGGTTTTAACTTTTAATGGGATTGTTGACAAGAAAAATGGTTAAAAAAAAAATAAAAAATAAAAAAAAATATCAGACCATTCTTGAACATTTGCTCAGTGGGAAAACTGTTTGTGAAGTAGCCTAATCTGAAGCAAAATATGGTTTCGTATTACTCTTTTAGATATAGTAAATAGCTGCAGGCTAGATTTGCAGGTTGCACAAACTGGAAGAGACCAGGCTTTAAGTTTTAAAACAGAATACTTAATGGGTTTAGCAATGAGTGCTGCTAAACTGGGAACCGGTGAATTGGGAGCGTAATTCAGTAAGTAAGTGTAAGTGTGAAGAGACCAAAGAGCACAGCAAGAGGGACAGGAGGCCAGTGGCTGTGCCAGCTGATGGCTTGGAGTTGCTATAGCAACAACAGGACTCGGCCAAGCAACTCCTAAACAACCACAAGGCTTTGTAAGGCGAAAGATAGAAATATAGAAAAACGAAATCAAGGTTATCAAAACCATATATATATATATATATATGTTTTGATAACCTTGATAATATCCTTGGAAAAATAATGTTATTTACTTTTAGCTCTACCACGTCAAAAATCTGCACGGCAAGTCTCGCGAGAGCTGTCGGGGATCAGGGTTCAGCGGTCGCATGGTAAAGCGCTGAACTTGGCCAATGCAGCCAGCTGACCAGCTCGCGTGCTCGGTGAGTGGAGCAGACCTCCACAGCGGAGAAGGTTTCTGGTACGTCAGCGTGAACGACCGCGAACTCCGACGAAGACGGAGAGACGGACAACATTGCCTGCAGAGACATTTTGCCCAGAGGACCACCGGTTTTTCAGAGCGTTTCCTCATGACGGTTTTAGCACCTGGGTCAAAGCCATGCTGTCCCTCCACACACGTGACATGAATGCCGGACATAAAAACACGCCATGGACGTATTATCTGAGGTCAAGCCGAGGACAGAGAGTGGCTCGAAAATAAAGAGGGACGTCCAGATACAACAGACTAATGTGTCTTGGGCCACTGGTATTGTAGTTTGTTATTATTGTTTTTTTTTTTTTAAGTCTGTGGTCCTTACTGTCATTATAGGAGCTATTAAACTAGCTTTTCATGAATACTGAATATGTACAAATTTGGTCACGTCTTAGTTGAAATGTTTGCCAGGTAAACTAACATCACTTATATTTAAAAAAATAAAAATAAAAAATAAAAAAAAATCAAAGTTGAGGATGTAAACACAACAACACTTTTTAAAAAAAACAAAAAAACATTAATGGCCTCGATATATTTTTGCTTGGATACTGTGTGTTATGAAATGTTCTTCTCAGTGCTGCTTACCTGAAAGTGAGATTAAAAAAAAAATCTGGGTGAGGTTGATTTCACTGCAACTTCAAGACAATTTAGTCTCTGTAAACAAGGTGGTGGATGATAATACAAGAAAATTCCTGCGCTGTAACCTTCTCTCTGGCAGCACATCATGCCGTTTCTCTTTGGTATAATAGATAGTGTAACCTCCTCTGCCAATCATACAGGTGAAGTTGCGGTAAAATACAACTTGTAGAGTTTAAGATATCTTGTGGAATGATTCATTAAATGCTACTATGAATGCCCTCTGACCTGTACATATATTCACCAGTTCCGTTTTAGACTATATACAAAATCAAAATATTGCCAACATTCCATAAACAAACATAAAACAATACATTAAAACAGCTTTATAACATAGACATGAACACTTTTAGCTCACAATTATAACGTATTTCTGATCTTTGTAAACATTGTGACTTGTATATACATCAAAAAGCAGCACAACACCGGACAATCCTTTTAAAATTACTGCATGTTTTTCATTTCTGGGTTTTCCTTCATATCCACCACAACCAAATTCCAAAGAAATTTGAGATTTTCTTGGATTCCTCATTTAATTAGCATTCCACTGGAATATATGACTGCTTCCTGCACCCTGTGTTTTTAAATGGGGATCTCATCTTTTTGAAAACTTTGAGAACATTTGATACCTTTTTTTTTTTTCATGAAGTTGAGTTCCTTAAAGTTCAACTTGCACTATATCCCAAAGAGAAAGGCAGCCTTTAAAGAAATATTCCTACTTTGGTATTTGCACTTTGGTTGTGTGTGTGTGTGTGTGTGTGTGTGTGTGTGTGTGTGTGTGTGTGTGTGTGTGTGTGTGTGTGTGTGTGTGTGTGTGTGTGTGTGTGTTAGGATTCTTTCTGAAGAGAAATCGAATATGATACATTCATTTCAACCATTCAAAATCTGTTGTAATTTGAGAGACGAATAGCGTGTTGTTCTAAACAGCAGAAACTGTACAACATTTTGACAAAAAAAAAATAAAAAAAAAATACCAGCCTTATTTTACAAGCATCCTCCAGAGAGAAATGCAGATTATGCTAAAACACCACTTTTAAAGTATAAAAAAAAATAGGTGTGCAACAACAGAGGACTTCAATTACCTGAGTAACTTCCCTTTTATACTGAAGTGGATTTAAATCAATGCTGAACAAATGAGATGCCAGAAAACATGAAAAGATGACTCAGAATAGTAGCATTGATAATCTGTTAAACCAAGTCTACAGTTAATTTGATAAAATTGCCCCCATTTGTGCCACTAAATGCACTCAAAACCCACCTGGCTTTGCATCGGTGATTAAGGCTGTTCTCGGCATCTCCTGTAACCACCAAACCCCAGTTTGATTTATGCACAAAAGATGACCACAAGAGTGTTGCTCCCAAAGCAAACAGAAGACAAGATAACATAAGTTATGGCAGTGGAAAAGAAAAAAAAAACAAAAAAACGGCAGTCTACTCTCAGCCTTTTGCACATTCACTGTGGCAGGTGGTTGGCGAAAGAGTTGAGGGTTATTTTCCACGACGATGGGGATGCACAGTCCCTCAAATAAGCTCACAAAAGTGATACACCCTTTTTGCCTTGAGCCTCATCTGTCCGCAATCTTCTGGCTCAATTCACAGGAGAAAAAACTGTGAGTGTTGACGCGTGCAGCAATCCCCTTTAGACCATCCTGAGACTGTTTCATGATTTGTTTTTCCCACCCTGGAGGTCACATGACTGTCTCCCTCTCCTCTTCGACCACAGGTGAGGGTTTCTGGTCCTCACATGGCCGTGTGTGAGCAGAATGCTCCTCTTCGGGGATGTGGAGTTCCTGTCCCGATGAAGGTATAGAGTTCTCAGAGACAGAGCCATTCTTCACATACCCGGGAAGGTTCCTGTGTCCGTTCACAGGCACCGGTCCCAGCCTCGTGGTGAGGTGGAGCGCCAGCGGTCCTCTGGCAGTGACATTTGTAACACTGGTGTGTGATACCATTGGTCCATAGCTGTATGTGTTGCTGCCGCTTCTTGCTTTTCTTTTGAAGTCCAGGGCCAGAGTTCTCCTGCTCCAGGACTTTTTAATCTCAGCTTGCACCTTTAGAAGAGAAGAGCTTGTTTAGACATGCAGTATAAGAGCTTTAATACTTTGTAAGAGTTACAAATGTGTACAAAGCAACATGTTTTTGAGTTCTTACCTCTCCATTACAAAAGCAGTATATAATGGCAACTAAGAATCCCTGGAAAACAGAAAATAATGATTTTACTCGCATTAATAATGAACCAGCAAGCTTTAGCACTTAATAGGACATTTAAGCTGTATTACTTGATAGTATGAACAATAGTTTCAATCGTCAGCTACCATTATCATTCTATTGATCAGGATCTAACCACAAGTCAGCAACTGAACAACACGTAACTATTAGACGATCTTATTGTTTTTTTGGTGACGGAAGTTAACCCTGTGGACACGTAGAATCGTTTGTTCAGTTTGAAAGGACACATTAATATTTATGTGGAAGCCCAAGAGCTAAATTTACATCACTGCGATTTCTAGCCCGGCAGCTTTACCTGGAAGGAGTTGAACAACATCTCGTAGTGCATCTGGATCAACCACGGAACTCCAGACACCTCTGTGTACGGCATGGCATTGAATATGATGTAGTGGACACCAAACAGTGGCATCAGCACCAGCGTAGACTTCAACAGTTTTCTGTAACGGTAACAAAACAGGAACATTTTATCATCTTGAAAGAATCTTAACAGTCAAATAACCAAACCCTTTGCACATTATAGCAGTAAATGATCTAATTTTCTAAAGGTAAACGATTGTGAATTTATTCATTCTATTTATTCTATTGATTAACCTTTTTTCTTTAGTTTTAATAATTTGTTAATCAAAAGACAGTTGAGCTGTTTCACTGACGTTTTGAGTTATTTATCAAGCAAAAACGCTAAATATTTTATCTGAAAGCTCCCTAAAAGTAACATCCTTTAGTTTTGAACTGTTTGTCAGATTAAACAATGCAATTTGAAGCCCACTTTGGAAATTGTGATTGGTCTTGTTGACCATCTTCCAACACTTTATAGACTAAAGAAACTACTACATGATAACTGACTGGATAATTGCTGATCTGAATAATAACTGGGTATAGGTCATGATTTTTAAATCTTCAAATAATCTTTAAAGAAATAAAAAATATAATAGTTTATGCACAATTGTATTATTTCCCTTGTCAGTACTGACAGCTGGTAATAATATGTTGCTACCGCCAGAAGGTGGCAGTAATGAACCTAAAAGCTGTTTCCAACTGCCACGAAACAACAAAAGAAAAACACATTACGACCAGGCTGTGGTAAAACGTGTGTGGCATTGCGAGATAAGCATGAACGATACAAACAGGAGAAACATGAAAAGACTGCTAAAGCTGTCAAAAAGTTGTCTAATGAACTTCATCTAAAAAAAATATACAAAAATGAGGTGCACTGCTTGTATATAATGAGTCTACCAAAGCTAATGCACAGTCATTTGACAGTAAAGCACTGAGCAGATGGTCCATCGACAGATTAACAATCAATAGCTGGCTTGGTCACCAGATAGAGTACGTTTGATGTTAGATGTGCAGAGCAAACAATGGCCTAAACAACGCTTCAATCAGCTTTGTCAATGGTGAGGGTTTTCCAAGTTTGAGGGCATTTTTTGAGCGTGAATTTACGATGTGACTCTCTTTTTGTGTCTGTATGTACATGCAGCACCGAAGAGGGGCTTTGAATAATAGTCAATTAGTTCCCAGTGAATATCAAATAATATTTGTGCTTGAAAAGCTCACCCCAAATGATAACACTGGTTATATAAAATTTGTCCATGCAAAAAAAAAATTATTTCTTGTATATATATATATATATATATATATATATATATATATATATATATATATATATATATATTTGCATGCTGAATCCTGATAACTGTATGACCCACAGTTGTTTTGTTCCAGCGTTGCCCAGTGTAAAGAGAAGCAACCTTTCATTCAGTCATGACTGTACAGGGACGTTACGATGTAAACAAATTTCACATTAAATTTGCATGTTAGTACTCAGTACCTGTACTGTTGTCTTGTGTCACACCTTCCAGCATTAGTTTCTCGTAGTTTAGTTGCCAGGACTCGGATGATGTTTAGAAATAACATGAAATTAACCTGAAGAGAAAATAGAAACATAATGATATTATTAAGTGTAATTGCAAACACAATAGGATGTCTTATCCACATGCTATGAGGCGACAGGTGCAGTGAACTACTATAATTTCTTACACGGCAGGGGAGAAGTGCAAGCATGTACTCACCACTACGGCCGCCAGGATAGGCACTTGATAAATCCATTTTAAATTGCCTGCACTTAAGTCCCAACACCTGCAGCAAATAAACAACCACAAAACCGGCATCAGCAAGAGTTAAATATGCACAGATCAAGCTGGTAGATGTGATTATCCAGAATTCCTCTGGTGCACTCTGGCGTCTTTAATGATCTCTACTATCATTTCTCAATGTGATCGGACTTAAATAGAGATTTAGATAAGGCACTGGCTCCACCTTCCCTTCCCTGCTAAATTTATGTAACACTTGTAGAGTCAAGTATTGTACGAAAGCACTCAGAAACAAAGTAGTATTTATGTCATATTTTTGGCCTTAATTCCGTTTTAAGTGATTAATTATCCATAGGTTACCCATGAAGCCCCTTTCATGTTCTATGGCTTTTACATTACAGTTTTTTTTGTGTTTACACCAAGACATGCAAATAACGATGTCTGTCCCTTTTTTGTTGTTGTTGGAATCAGATCAGTTCAGTTGGCCTCAGCTATCATGAATTATTTAAGTTTTTGTGGAAAGAACAGTTCATAGATTTGGAGTCTAGGGTTGGCACAGTATTTAAAAATGTTTGAATAGGCATTAGAATAGATAAAGCAAATCGTTTATGCGACTATTCTCTTGTCTTGTTTTGATGCTCCGGTACAAACAGAAGAAACATTAAGAGACTGCTTTAGCCATCAAAAAGGTCTGTGTGAAGCTTCTTCAAAAACATACGTGAAAATCAACTGGAATATCATAAGTCTACCACAGCTATGCATAGTCATGTGAGGGCAACGCACCAAGCAGACGATCAATAGACAGATCAACAATCAATGGCTGGCTTTGTCACCAGATGGAGTAAGTTTAATTATAGATGTGCAGAACAAAGGGCGGCCCTCATCTAAAAGATGATGGCTAAAGATATGCTTCCATAAGCTTTGTCAAAGTTGATGGTTTTAAAGTTTGATGGCATTTGTTGAGTTTCTGATGCAAGTCTTTGAATAATAGTCGATTTGCTCCCAGCAAATATTGAATAATATTTTGATGAAAAGCCCATCTCTCTTGTAAACTCAAGTCATTGATTCTGCTTGATTTAGGTCAATTCTGACCTGTTTGGCATCCTTTGTAGAGAGATTTGACTTGTATTATTTTTGCTCAGTTCTACCAATTACATGCATGTTTGAGCTGTTGGTTGTTATCATGCTTGAGTTGTTTTTCTGCCCAAAACCAAGAAGGGAGACAAATATCCTGCTGCCCTCCTGCTGACTGAGAAGTATGGGGTTTAGTTTTACGCTTCAGCTGCTGGATACCAGCTTAGCTGTAAGCTCTCTGTTCCAGAGTCTTCAGTGTTCGAGCAGGACCAAGGTGGAGACAGCAGATAACCATAGTTACAGGGGACTGAGGTCCCAACAAGTTGGTTTAGGGCAGTTTTCTCCCTGCAAGGTCGCCCATCCAGAAGTGGAGTGTGAATTAACTTTTGTCAGCTTTCGACCCTGTCCTCAAATTTAGCAACACTTTAGCATTGATTTGTAAATTGTGGACAGTAATTGGGATTTTTTTTTTTTAGATTCAATTCCTTCATTTTACCATTTAGGCCTTTATTAGTTACACCGAGGTGAAATGCTGCTGTTTATATGCCCTTATGTGGGCCATAATATGTTGATATGGCCTCATATGGGGCGTATAAACAGACACACGTGATCAGTAAAACAAAATTACTGAGGTGATGTTCTTCATCATTGACCATTTGCTTTAAACAACTCATGACTTCTGTTTTTCTGTATTAAAGTTGAGATTTAGAGAATAACGTGTATACTATTTACGCACATAACTTACTCAGTGTCTGCAAATGTGGCTCTCACAGTTGCCCAAATGGTCACAAACACAGCTGGTACTCCTGCAAAATAGTACAAATTAGTTTTACTAATTTGATAAAATAGCTATCGGTGTGTGAAATTTATCCTAAATCTGTGATTTTCAGAGGAGAACCAGGGAAGCACAGCATCCACATTGTATGCGCTGTGCTTATGTAATGTATACGCACAGTGTGTACAATGCAGGAACTGTAAAGCCCGCTGTCACACAGTGTTCTTACAGAAATGAGTCATTCTCTGTTATCCTCTTTTAGTTTATGATGCAGTATCATTGAGGGATTTGACAGCCTCCCACTGTTTTAACCAAAGTTTTTATGTCTCGACAACAACGATATATGTAGCTGGATCCAGTATCTTTTTCGGTTGTCCATCTGGCTGTCCGTTCTCATGAATGCGAAATCTCAAGAACTTCTTGATTGAGTTTCTTAAAATTTGGCACAAATGTTCACTTGGTCTTCTTGGATGTCCACCTTGAAACTGTGGCGATTGTATAGATCTCCTGTCCTGACAATGTAACTGAAACATCCACATTTTCGAATTTGTAACTTCTTTGGAGCAACA
Source organism: Brachyistius frenatus (assembly GCF_029030835.1). Lineage (NCBI taxonomy): Eukaryota > Metazoa > Chordata > Actinopteri > Embiotocidae > Brachyistius > Brachyistius frenatus. Next base: position 2,883,693 of record NW_027210611.1, read on the forward strand.
ACCATATTTGAAGCAGTCCCACTGCTATCAGTTATCAGTTAATCAGCTATTTGCCGAGCATGTGAACTCAAATGAGGATTCCTTTAAAGTCTTTACTACATGTATTATATATGACATAAAGGCAAATAACCGCGAGGCGTTGAACTACTTTGCATATCAATTAGATGATAAAAAATTAAACAGCTTGCATAAGAATAATTTACACGGTATTAAGTCTGCTGATTATATTGTAATCACATGCACGGAAGTACAATGTGAATAAATCAGAACTCACCCCATCCAATCAGAGTAAATCCCCAGAGATACTTTCTGTCCGAGAAGAAGGTCATGAAGATGAGACTGTGGAGGTAGAGACCCTCCACAAGGATCCAGTAGTAATTGGTTGCCAGGAAGTACATGAACAAGGTCACAACCACCTTACAGCTAATCTATTAAAAAACAAACAAACAAAAAAAAAACAGTAGATGAGGATAGCAGATTTAATCAATAAAAAGATTTGATCCCATTGACAAAAAAAAAATCATACTTTTAAAATTATTCTCATAATTGTAATGTAAATCCATGGGAGATATTGCGCTTTGATTTCAGCTACATGATATATTACAATCAAGAGAGATACTTTTGATACATTTCCACTCTTGTCATAATCTTCATTGATTTTGATTTACAGTGTGTGCACCTGATGAGTATACGTGGAGCCAACCAAAACTCAAGAGTCAAAAACAAAACACACCCTGTAAAACACCATAACATTTACACTGCAGTCACACATCATTAAACAGCTGCTAGTGAACAACAAGGTTTGAAGTATACTGCTGATCTCCACTGGAATATTCCACTCTAGAATGCTGACTATGTTCAATGATATAAAATTTAAATACAGTTTAGTCCATTAAATCAGATAGCTGATTCATAATGATGCTACTACACCAAAAGCAGGAATGTGGACCACTGCAGTTTTTTCACGTCTGCGCTCGTTTCCTGTGTGCCATAGAACTGAATTTAAAATGACCAGTATTGGTTTAAAAAGCACCGAATGGTTTTGGGCCAAAATACATTTCTCGCCTGCTGCTACATTATGAACCATTCACACCTCTCGGGTTGTCTGAGACTAGTTTGCTTACTGTCTCCTTGGGTCAAAACTAAGCACGGAGGGAAACATTCACTTTTAATTCACCATATATCTGAAGAAAACTGGAGGACTGCTGCCCCTCCTAGCTTCTTTAACCAAGGCCAGTACACTGAAGCTGCATTATAATTTGTTGTCTCGTGTGTATGTTTTCATGTATTTTAGTTTATCCCCTATTCAGTTTTACTCTTATAAGACCTTATTCACGTCTCTTGCCTCATGTTGAATTAATATCTGGTCTGAATGCCTTTTTTTTTTATATTGTGTGCATTTGATTGCCTTTTTATTGAAAGGTGCAAAACAGCATGCCTTACATTACTCAAAGTCGGTGATTTTAAGTGATTGCTTTAAATTACTGTTACGCCACAGAACGCTGATTGAGGTTAACTTCGCAAAACCCCAGAAATCATTCAACCTCACCGTCTTTAGCAACGCCACTGGTCGCTCAGCCACTTTGGTCCGCACTGAAATTTCTCGCAACTATTTAACCCTCAAATGCATGGGTCAATTTTTAAACAAATAGCATTGTTAAAACAGATTGAAATCATATTTGTAACCTTTTTGAAAGGTTAAAGGTAGGGTCAGGTAGGTCAGGATTTTTATATCCAAATAGTCATTAAAATATACAAAATATAATTTTTTTTATTAGTATATGCGACTATCGCTCTTCCTTATTTCCTCTGTTTTTACCGCCACCCTCTGACGGGAGTAAGGGATTACAGCCTGGTTGGCACTTAAATGCAGGTAATGCACCTAAAAGCTGTCTGCCAGGTGCCATTAAACAACATAAGGAGAAGAAGAACATATTATCAGGTTTCGGAGTTGGCCAGGTAAAACTGTACGACGCTGTGAGATTAGATGCCTTGGTGCGAGCAGGAGAAACATGCAAAGAATACTACAGCTGTCAAAAGTTATCTGCAGGTAAAGCTAGCAGATCATCAGGGCGGTGGTGAATAGTTGAATAATTCAGAGTGATTTTTGAACAGTACTTTTGCTTGAAATGCCCATCCCTAGTTAAAGGAACGGTGTGTTGGATTTAATTGGTTGTATTTATTTGATATTTATACCGTCTTAGCAAAGTAATCACTGATCACAGTCACGTGATTATTGCAATGTGGTTGTTGCTCACAGTGCGCGCTGATCCACTGTTTTGTGGTTGAGCGAGGATGGACAGATGAGGCATCTCCAGGACTTTTTTCAGCTGAAGTAGTTCTGTTTCCAGATAAACTAAAGACTTTTAGAGCAAGTTGTGGCACCTCTTTCCTTTTTTCCAGCTGTGACCACAGCAGCTGAGTGGCAAAGTTTTCCAGGAGAGTGATCTTGAGAGATCTTCTTGTTTCCCAAGTTGGAAATTTGGCCAGGAAAACTACTTGTATGTTTATAGTTGCAGGGTTGAGATAGTTGAACTATGAGATTCTCTCATCACTCATAAAGTCCCTTGGGACTGTTACAGTAATTGGATGTAGTTTGACTGTTCGATCGTTTGCTGTGAATGACCTTGTAAATGTAATGCTCCAGTTTGCTTTTAAATGACCTGATTTATTAAAGAAGACAAAAACTAAATCCTCATTATCAGTAGCCTCCGGTAAATCCTGTACCCTTGCATAGTAAAATGCTTCCCTAAAATTTGTAAACCAGTCGCAACAGCCATTATGTTACTGTGACAATAAGTCAAACAGACTCACTTGTGTATCTAGGCATTGTAACAGTGTAACGTGATAGCATATCCTGGGTCACTACACGTGTTTTAGATAAAAAGAACGTTTTTTATTTTTGACATTTTCATACCCAAACATTCTTAAAAACAAACAATTTGAGAAAAGAGAGATGGGAGATTACTGCTGAACTGATAAAAGTGAATTACACCGGGTGTTGAACGTTTCTAGGTTGCTAATGCATTTTAGGGTCAATAGCTTGCCATTAAGCTTTTTTCGGACATTCATGGTCGCCAGATGTGCTTTATGGATAATTTGACTTTTCCTCTACACGACCAGCAGGTAGCCTACAAGTTTTCGAGAAAGCAAAAGCGTGACATCCCCAGATCACCTCACTCAGTGTTGTGAGGTTTATGTTTTAGGTTTCCTGTGAAATGTTTCCACAGCTACATTATTGAATGGACTGTTTTGAAATTTGCTACAGATAAGAGGAGTGTAATTACTTAGGCTTACTCCAAATGTCTGGACTTTACCGCTCTTGAAGACTCATTGATTCATTCATTCACTTGCTCCGGGAAAGTCTTCAAGCACCAGGGCTACCAGACTCACACCTTTCAGTTTTTTTCATTGATTATAGTCTGGAAACCCTGTTCGCATTTACGTTTGCTCAGCCACTCTGAAGGGTGGGCCAATTGACGACCAGTATGGGTGGCTAAGTGCGATGACGTTAAAGCGTTTCTTTTCTGAATGTAGTTGCAGCTGTGGTAGTTTGCCGGATATTGTGGTCAATGTCGATTGGCTAAAGGCTCCAATAGTTTCAAATTGACCTGAGGTCTATGCCCAGTAGGCTGCAACAACACCAGGCAAGTGAAGTTGTATTTTTTTTCCCTTAAAAACAATAAGAGCTTATTATTAATGTGAAAAACATTTACTTTATAAAACGTTACTTGAATACTTTATGCCAGAAATAATATTCAACCACATCATCATACACTGGACACTTGGATTCAGTCAAACTTGACAGGCTTTATTGATCTCCTAACTTTTCAGCAAGCGCCATCATGAGGTCAAAATTCCAATTTGGTTGCTTTCTCTGTAAAACTACTTCGCAAATGTTGACATGCTAACCGGCTAAACTAAGATGGTAAATGTTATCTCCTAAATGTCAGGATATTGGCGCTGCCTTTGTTGGCTTATTGATTTAGTTAGCATTCAGCTCAAAGTACCGCTGTGCCCAAGTACAGCCTAACTATGCCTCCGTAGAGTCTTGTTACTGAAATCTTCTCTCTACAATCTATGCTTTGCAAACACAGTGGTAGGTCACTGACCAACTGATTATTGGATGGATTGTGTACCTGCAGAATCCAATATCAGTGTCATTTCTAGGAACACTTGGTGAAATACTGTGTTTTTGATCATAATAAAGGCTTTGACATTTAAGAGAAGGATAACAGCCCGTAAGGTTGTTTACATTTAATTTATTTTATTTTATATGTATGTGCATTTAGAGCAGCTATACCGCACATGACAAAGGAAATAGAAGATGGATAATGCACTGGCTTTGAGAGTAGAAAACATGTTCTTGACTCCTCCATCTCTAATCAAATATATATATGTATTTATCATACCAGCTGTATTTAATTTTAAAAGTGATGCGACATGAATGCATAGTTATACTCCAAAAGTGTTCATTGTAAAAGTAGGAAATGTAATCAGCACAATAAAGGGTAAACTCGGGATTGGAGGCAGAGATTAATTGGAGAATTGAAGGTGCCGCAGCAGTTAGTCGTTAAAGTTACATGTTTTAATATATTTTTTGGAGCTTGTGAATTTCCCCTGGGCCCCTCTGACTTTCGATGGAGAACACTAAAAATTGGGAGACTCACACAAGTTATTGACTGAATAAAAGTGACAAATGAATATGTAAATAAATAAATGAATGAACTGGTTTAATATGAGCATCCCAAAACTATGCTTTGAAAGCGATATTTTATTTGTTCGTAAATTATCTGTGTTTGAACAGAGGTTATTATGAATCCAGTTAGTATGATGTGCTGTTGTATTGACGGGATGTATGCGTATCGCAGGAGGCAATGCTGATACAGTCAGTCATCAATTCAGTTCCAGTTATTAAAGAGCCCTTTCAGGCTATTGCAGCTGTGTTGTCATGCCGTGATTATAAGACCCCAGTTCAGCACTCCTTTCTCCACACTGATTAGTTGTATTACCGGCATCTCTACCTTTTCTCATCCATTTTGACAAGCACCATTGGGCTTCAACAGGGGTTTTGTCATGGGTCAGGTTTACACTTTCTGAGAAGACACAGGTCTGTGATCAGAATATTTGTGTTCCTAAACACCATCTGGTTCTTAAATCAGAAATTAAGTCGATGTATAAAGCTGTCCATTATTGACTTTTTTCCACTGAGGCTTGGTTTATAAACCCTGTGACAAGGATCACTCTACCAAGATATATAGGACAGATACGCTAGGATCAGAAAGGTCGATCAAATAACGACTAATCTGCAGTCAAAGGCAGCAAATGAAAAGTGAGTAATGCAAATTTGTATCTGTTATATCTACAGTAGTTTAAGATAACCAATGACAAAGGCGAGTTTCTGTTTTAATACCAGGTCTTATTTGCTCCATACACTACAGTATGCATTATGCTAAAGCACAAACATGTACGTTCGTTCCTTGTGTCATATCTCGACTTAAGCAAAGCTATTTTAATGCAGTAAAACTCATTTTGGAGACATACAGGATAAAAGTATCCCCCCTAATATATTGCACAAATTGTTTGTGTATTAAGGCATCCATGAAAAGTACACAGTCTTTAACCCTTAAAAAAAACAAAAAAAACTTGACTCTGAAAGGGAAAGCCAAGTACCAGCCCAGTAAAACCTTGGCAAGGTGACAAGCAGTTCAGTTTATTTGCTCCAGCACTGGAAACGCAGGTGAGACTTTGCAAAATACATGTATCACTTCCTCTTTGGAAGCAAAACGCTTAACACCAAACTACACAGTAAATCAAATTTTCTGTACATGTAAAGCAATCAAACACTGATGATTCCAATCAGGATGTTGTTTAGAGAAAAACTGAAAAACCTTTAGCGGGTTTATTGTGTATTACCGGCATACCATAAATACTGCATGTTATATGAAAACAGCTATATGTGGTTTGTTCCGTAAAAAGATAGTTTTTCTTTTCTTTATATTTATTGAAAGACAGGATTCTTTATGTTGACTACCTCTCTTTAAGTGTGTTTTAGCTGTGTTGTTTACTTACAAACTGTGTTTTGTTGGCTGGAGGAGCTTCAGTAATGGACTTGAGGTCTTCCACTGTGACTCTTTCCATGTTCTCTAAAGCCGATCCGGAGTAGAGAACAACATCCTTCACGAAAATACTTATCGCTCTTAGCATGTAGGAAACAAATAGGTGCATGTGGATGTAGTTCCTGGTGCAGTGTAATCGTCTGGGGAGAAAACAGACCGCAGCAGCAAGGTGAAAATATAGACTGCTGAATATTGTATGTTTTGCGGCGACTGGCACACCTTCATGTAAGCGTGTGTGGCTATTTTCACACTGACAATACTCATCCTAATTAGAGCCAGCTGAATTCCACGCTGACTCCCAACACGTTATTAAGATTTAGGGGCTAGAAAAACACAAATATTGAATTGCTACGCTCAAAGTGAGCAGTAAAAACTAAATTGCGAACATGTGTTGAGGAGCTGCAAAAGCATGCAAATTTACCTCCAGACAAGCACAAGTTTGTTAAGAATTCGTCCAGAAGATCCTAAACATTTACCATTGAGTGGGCTTTCGGTGTCACGCCCCCCGTGGAATCAATTTGCAAGATCAACAGCCGTAAAGGTTACATTATTACCGTCAAGAAAAACAAGTCAATGATAATATTTACTGATTATATAGTGCCAAAAATTCCAAACGTCTGGTAGAGTAGTCGAAAGTAAAAAATCTTAAGGAGTTATTGGATACTAACATTCGACCACTCTGTCCACAATTATGTCCATCCACCTTTTCCCTCTCTAAAGTCTCATTAATGAGCTGAAGTTTTGACAAGCTACCCTCAGAGAACTATTGATTTAAGAAAACTAATCTAGCGCACATTTCCCTGGTGAAAAATCCTGAACACAACTGCTAATGTAAAATATCCCCTTTCTCTCCCTGGAAAACATTTATGAGCCGCCTGTCTTAGAGCTGATGTGTTGATGGGGGGGAGACATGGCTGGAGCTCTCCAGAGCACAGAGCCAGAATGTCAGATGGGCCCCTGGGATAACTTATTAAACTCATTTGGCCCGTGGATTTCCTGGTGCCAGTTGGGAGCGTTCCTAAAACCTCCTGACTGCATGCCTGTACAGCAAGTCACGCCGGTGGAAACATGGTAAACAGTGCCTTCACATCGATTCCTGATACTCCCTACGCTCAACAAAATAAGCAAATAGTGACAAATCGACCCTGCATAAATCAAAATGATAAAAAAATAAAAATAAATTACAGGAAAAAAATCTATTCAACCGTGTTTTAGAGTTTCTCTTAATTTAAGACATTATCACAGGGGTGACAGAAGCGAAATAAGGATGATATTCACAGGATCTGTAGCAAATCCTTTCATCTTCTATAGTCCTACAGTTGGAGAAGCATAGCTTTTCAAATCGAGTATAAGTTCTTCACATCTTATAAAGCAGATAAAGAAAAAGTCTTTTATCTTTATACAGTATGCTTCAATTGGGGAAAAGGGTTAAAGAAGCACCTCTTCTGATTATTGTGGCTTAGGAAATGTAATCATTGTAAGCTTGGTGGAATTTTCAAATTAAGCTTTGGTTGTTTGTCATCGAAACCTGAAATCAGCATAAAAATAACACAAGAACTTAAAGGTCAGAAAATGAGGCATGCAATACTGCAAGCCTGGAGGCAGACTCCTCAAAGGTAGACATCTGTTAAAAGTCAAAGTAAAAGTCAGAGGTAATGCTTGATACAGTTTGCATGCTTCGCGCTGTTGCCGTGACACAATATTGAATCGTGTGATTATCCAGTGGGAGGAGAGTTGCATGATTTCATGATAAAGCCTCTTTTATCCATTAAGTCATCATGAAATGAATATGCCCTCTGCTTCAATGTTTGCAGCTGATAAAATGGCAGGGTAAAAAAAAAGTTTTTTTGTCATGCCATCATGACATTAAACATTTACACTCCCTGTTTTGATCCATCCTGCAACTGCTCTAACCTTAATTTCTGACCCTGTATCAAAAGCGCTCTTTGGGGAACATTTGTGGTTGAAAGGAATTGATTACAAAATTGCAGTGGTGACATCGACTCACCTAAAATATCCCAAGATGAGAACAGCCACCATGAGTGATCCCAGAGAGATGGAGTACCCCACTGTGTAGATGAGATACAATCGGTGAAAGACCTCCTGTAGGAAAAAGATAATCTGTCAGGATTTGAATAGGACACCAACACGAAGAAAAACTCTTAAATTTAATAGAATATCCTCCCTAATCTGCAGGGTTTTTTTTAATTTTCAGAATCATTTATTTTTTCTTGAAATCAATGTAAATAGGTTTTTAAAAATAACGGCTAACCACTGTTTAAATCAAATACTGTAATGACAACATAAGTAAAGTGGTCAGATGGACTGAGTGAAAACTGTCAGAAATATGTTGATTACAAATGTGTATATAAATATAATAGATAGGTCATAGAAACGTACACAACAATTATGTAAAAATGTATTATTTAAAAAATATTAAACATACACCGCACTAAATGTACTGTAGGTATATTTTAGTTCAGATTTTATTAAAAAAAAAAAAAAAAAATTTATTGACAGAAATTTTTTCCTTTTTTTTTTTTTTTTTACAAATGAAAAAAAAAAGTTCAAGCTCAGCTACCCAAATGAAATGACAAAATTCAGTAATTTCATAATATCTTTTTAATCTCATGTTATTTATAGCAGTGGTTGTTAACTGGTGGGTTGTAGGGCCCTTTTGAGTGGCACAAAAAAAAAAAGAGTTGAGGTAAGAAGAAAAGGTCTAACTTTATTTTGAAGTTTACAGAATTTCTGACACTATACTTTTATTTTGAAGGACATATGTTTTCCATGACACGATGCAGTAGCATTGTCGTTTTAAACTTGCTTGCTTAAAAGCATAATTGCCTGTAATTTAAGCTAAGTGCTCAGTGTGAAAAGGCTGTTTGCCAATACACATTATACTAGCCAATCGTAGCTTAAAATGTTTTGACCACACAAATTTAAGCAAATTATTTCATTATGATGTTTTAATCAAAACAAATATGTAAATAAACAGGGAAAATTCCCAAACATTTATGCTACGCAAGAACCTCTACCTCGAAACTGAGCGTTAACATGCGGGAACATTCGTGCATTTGAAAATATGTTGCCACCTGGTTACAGAAACGTCTTAAGTACTAAGACTTTACTGATGGCAACAACATTTGACATTGGTGACGGAGCTGAGAAAGGCTGGGTGGGGTTGTTTGATCTTCCAACAGCAGTCTGGCAGTGAGAGGACATTGTAAGGAGAGCCACTAACCAAACCCTCTGTGCGTCAACATGCCAAAGGGGCCAAGAGCCCCTTGTGATGTAACCAGACACTGCACTGCTGTTATCATTTAGCATCGGGAGCTTGTGCCAGAAAAACGTGTGTCTTAAGTTGTGGCGGTGGTCCGTGGTATGGCAGCTTTGCAGTGTGTGCTCTCATTCCTGCATATATATTTGTCATTAGCTGCTGCTCCCTGAGGAGCGCATCGACTTGAACATTTGAAGTCATAAAGAGGACAGCTGCATTATATTGCTTCAAGGCTAAAATGGGTGAGAATCAACGCGTGTCAGCTTTCACAGCCTTCACGGCCCACTGACATCTTTGCTTTGAGTGTGTTTTTAATCAATATTGCCAACATGTTTTCTACCCTTCTTACAAAACCCAGCAGTACTTTTCACTGCAAGTGCTGATATCTAAACCTCCACACAATTATAGGATAAGGAACACTGCATGCGCAACTGCAGTCAAGGTAACACTGACCTTCGTCAGTCACATTGGGATGAATTGAAAGGCTGCCGTGTTTAGTTTTTTAAAACTGTTTTTCTCAACATGCACCATGGTGTTGTAGAGATGTCAGTGCCTATGTCACATGTATGATCGCAGGTTTGACTCTAAAATACAGATTTCTTTATTCATTTTTATAATACACATTTTTTTCTAATTGTTACGTTTCGATAGTACAGTATGTTTGACTAGGAAATTGTGTTTTCAGATTTTAGATATAGTGGGGGTAATGCTGAAAGTACATGCAGCAGTACTGATGCAGGGCAGCAGTGTCGTTGACGTGCAAAGGTGTAAGATGGAAAATTTTGCAGTTGTAATAGACCGCCAAATTGGTGGGGTGTGTAATTTTGATGATCATTTAAAGAATTTAAGTAAGAGACTCTGTTAAAGAAAATGAAAAATTAACAGTAACAACAATAAAATAATTATATTTAAAGCTGCATGGCCCATGTCTTTGGATCTAAATTCCTTTTCACTGTTGAGTAACTGTCAGCGTTAGTCACGATTAGTGAGGTCTTTGTTTTCTCTGATGGAAATGCTTCCTGTCAAGTTTTGAAATTTGCAATTAAGACAAATGTGACAGTGGTTTCAGTTGGTATTTGACCAAAAATTTAACTAATTGCAACTGTATTATAACAAAGTATCCACATTACTATCCTGTCATTATCTCCCTGCCATCATCTCAACATTTCATTAAATAAGATTAATGCTTATTCGCCCCACACATTACCCAGAAGACATGTCTCAAATGTCTGCACATTTCAAGGGTATTGTAATTGCAGTATAAAACGGTGCCATAGTTTCTGAAAAAGCTGTAATATTTTAAGTGTGACAATTTACTTGGGTGATACAGCCACTGAGGCTGTTGGTCGTCATTGTTTTGAAGGGAGGCAATGTTGCTGTGTCAATGAGCATGTAAATGGGATGGAGCTCACCTTTTCATGGCTATGGTTGTAATGGTAGAGGAATTTCGCACATTCGTTATAATTGGCCCATGTCTTGTTGGCTGTGGCCAGCTCCCACGTCCCATTGTTGTCACACCGACGATATGCTAGTCCTAGACATTAAGCAAAAAAAAAGTGTATGTTCAGTTACAGATTTAAAGCTTAAGGAATGTATACATTTCATTGGAGGTTTTCTGAAGGAGCTCAAGTTCTAATTGTACAGTATGCAGTAGAACTAGAGTGCAGCCTGGTGCCCTTTCACCAGCTTGAAATGAGCTTCAGGGTTTCAACTGCTGACTTTTCCCCGGGTCAGTCTTACCTTTGTGGTTGAAGTCATAGATATAATCTGGACATGCGGTAGATACAAGCTTTCCTGGAGGCCCCTTAGGCCAACAAACAATGCCATCCCATTCTGGTGAGCAGTAACCATCTGCAGACACAAAAGAAGAGTTGACTTTTAAAAATAGAGCTACAGTGCTGTTCAAGCATCAAATGTCTATAGGCATTTACAAGAGCAGCAGTACTGTATGTTTCCAAGGATTATGTTGTCCTTTAAAAAGTAGGCCAGATGCATGAACAGTACATATACATAATGTAAATTAATAGTGCAAAGCAGCCTTGTACTTTGTGGTAAGCCTGACTGTAAATTAGATATTTATTTTGTTCTGCTCAAAGAAAACAGAGGTCAGCAAAAGGAAACACATATTTGTCCAGCTCCCATCTATTGTAACATAATTAAGACTTGCAATCATGGAATTCCCAGCATGCTGACAACAAGTTGTCCATTGAATCTGGTGCGTTCATTAAGGCTTGTTGGTAGCTGCTGCAAATTACCATAACTACTCTATTGTTGATAACATCATAGTGTTTTTATGTTGTATGGAATTGGTTTAGCATGGATCTAATTTGAAAGATCCCCTGCAACACTGGCTGGATTGCAGTGCTCCACGTGCCCTGTTGTGAATAAATGAAAGTGTTTTGTTACATAGTATAGTTTCGAGTCTGTATCATATGTCTTTGGACATTTTATAAAATGCATCATATTCAACTTGACTAATAATAACCAATTTTATTTAGTTGTTTGGTTTAAGAAATGTCAGAGAATAGTAAAACATGCCCTTCACATGTACTCTTAACCCTTTAAGCCCTAGAGCCCCCAATTGGGGGGCAGGGAGAGGACTTAGCAAAACTATTATTAAAATATGGACATATATACTGATATTTACACATCTGAACAAATCTCACAAGTGTTCCCTTTATTATTACAAATATTATTATTTTTTATAATGTTTTATTGTGGTTGCAGAGATATACTCTTTTTTATTATGGGTAAGCAATCTTCAAGCAGAGGCCTAAAATGTATATGTGTTTTTAAAAGGTTAATGTCTTATTTCATCTGACCAGCAGTTCAAACCCCAAACACATTCAATTTGAAATAGTTACAAACATAGAAAAACAGCAAATACTCACACAGGAACCATAAAATAGTTGCTATTTTTGCCCAACTAAACAGCATTTTGGCAAATTATTAAAATTGTGGCCAATTCATTTTCACAAAATATTAATTACTAGTTGTCTAGAAGTCATTTTATGTCATCTCGCTGCTGATAACACTGATGATAAATAAAAAACCTTCATGAACAATGCATTTATTAATGGATAAACCTGACCAACTAAACCTATTCAAACTAATTAAAAAGAAATGTGGTTTCAATGACAGGGTTGGCAGATGAAATGAAACTTGCATGGCATTTTCAGTTCACGTTTAGAGTTTAGACATGCCTAAGAGCGACAGAATACATTTAAAAAGTCATCCAGGAATAATTATAACATAACCTCGCAGTATTTTTCTCATTTTCCTGAGATTCCTACAGGAATGCTTACTGTGCGCCATTTTTGAAGATCACAAAAACCCTGTCATGTATTTTCTGTAAAGAATACAACCAAGTAAGACTTTGCAATAATGCATCTATACTTAGTTCAGACAAAGAGCTGCAGGTTGAAAAGGGGAAAAAAAAAAAAAAAATCCTGTTTCAGAGCACAGAAACCCCTTAATTGTCAGCTAAATTGTGGACCTCAGCCCTCTGATAGTGGGAGCAAAATCCATTTCCCCACAGATTCCTGGCAAAAGCCTCCCTCATGGCTTGGCATTTATGTTGTGTTATTGAAAACATCTGCCCCACTGTGACCACTAATAAGTAGCTAAGGATAAAACTAAAACTATCCTCTCTTTGCAGTAGATCCATTATTTTCTCGTTCCTGTAATCAAACTTACAAAGAAACATCTGACGCAATGACGACTTGCGTTTTATTTGCCTGTCACTTGGAGCACAAAATTAGAGAGCAGACAGAGTGGAGCTGACTGATTTCTACAGATCCCTGGTGGGAGAGAAACAGAGTTCAGTTTCGAAAATCACACTGACCACACATCCTGGGAGTAAAAGTAGAATTGCTGCTCACTTTTGCCCTGGCTTTTTTTTTAACCACCTCGGACCACCTACTAGCAGGCTTACATTAAACACATACACACACATATGTTGTAATTTCTCATGAATTTCTTGACCACAATTTAAATATAAACGTGACTATGGGGAGACTTTGGTATTAGTGATGTCATTGGGGTTTTAAGAAGGTTTTCTTTCCCCCTAAAACTCATTTGATTTTGACCTGCACAAGTCAAAACACATATTCCATTTTCTCCTGATACATGCAAGCTTTTATAATGATTGCAGATGTTATTTTACACCCAGACCACAAGCTTGAAGGTTGAGCTATTTTCACACTGCTAGGTCTGGGGATTTGAACCCACATCCCTCCACTGTCCTCTCCAGGCAAACCTCAGTGTTTCCCTCAAAGAAAACCTTGTCTCAGCCATGTAATGGAGACTTTCGTGTATTTAAAGACAGAATGTGAAAAAAGAAATTATATATAAAATGTTGAAACACAAAAGTTTTGCAGCCTCACATGGCACCTAATCCTTTATCAATGAAATTTACATGATTTATTTATCACTCTCAACAGATCTTGCATTTCACACTACTGCCGTTTTTTAAGTAGTCATCGTTCCTCATCTCCTATAATAGTTCAGAAAACCACAAGTTTACAGACGCTGTGCCAGAAAAAAAAACTCTTGGGGTGGTCAGGCAGAACACAGGCTAGACAAATACAGATCTAAAGCCAAAGTCCTAAAAAATGCATGCTAGCGGCTATTATCTGTTTACCTCAGCCCACAGCTTCAGGGTTACCTCACAATATAACAAAAAAGAGTGAAATCTGTCTAAATCTTAATGACCGTTTCAAGGAAAATACTTACATGGGTATCCGAAAGCACAAGCAATGCTTTCCTTGTATTTTATCTCCCGAAATCTTGACAGTCTCCATAATTTTACTCTACACCAGAGCTAAACCACTACCCAGATTCAAAATGATTTCCACGCTACATAATTACAAACAGCCAGATACGACTGTTAAGTTCAAATCAAGTTCAAATGAAGTAAAGTCAAAGCAATTCATGTGCCGTTAAGTAAAAAAAAACAACTGTCAAATCAAGCTCATTAAATGAGCACATTTGTGCTTATCCAGCCACATCGGGGACTCTCCTCCCCCCTCCCCGTTTATTAAGGTAATATGCTTATTCTAATTTCTTCAGATGTAATGTGATTGAACCGACATGTGCAACCTTCCAAAAGAGGTCAGAAAACAGCCACCACATGCATGATGAGTCAACAGCCGGTGCAGGCCTATAGCATCATCAGGTATGCAGGTCAGCTCTCTCGTGCTGCTGTACCCCTAAAACAGCACCTCAAGCATTTCACAGAATCCCAATCAGCCGTTCCTGATGGGCTTGTTAGAGTCCAGATTCAGTGTCAAAGTTCCTCCTGATGGTACACACACACACACGCACACACACACACACACACACACACACACGCACGCACGCACGCACGCAAACACAAACACAAACACAAACACAAACACGGCAGTGGAAGAGAGATGTGTGATGTACTGCAAATGGACTGCAGGCAGCTAACTATAATTTATATGAATCTATATAAATAGTAAATTATAATAATAATAACTAAAATAATATATAGAAAAGGCTCATCATAGGTTCAAGGTGACAGAGATTCCTGATTATCTTGTTAGAGCCCAGATTCAGTGTCAAAGTTCCAAACGGCTAACCAGGAAGTTACAACGCCTGGCAAATAAATATTACGTCCCCCATAAAACCATAGCATTGTTTGTTTTTACAATTTTTGTGCAAACAAATGAGATGACCTGTTAATTAGTTAGTTTTAAATATGGTTTTTGGTCCCTTCAGGCCGAGATAAGCTAGCTGCTGAGTCTTTGCATTTTATCTCACTCTCTACAAAAAAGTAAATAAGAAAGTTTCCCAAAACAATCTTCCATTAATTTAAAATATGACTCATAAACATCTGGTCAAGATTGTGTAAAATCAAAAATGTTTAAAAAAAAAAAAAAAAATTTTTTTTTTTAAATGATAGTGAAGTTCATGCTACAAATAGTACGTGCTCGGGGGTGCGTGCTGAAGTGTGACACCAGGCCGCCTGTCCCCACAACATGCCAGGATAGATTAAGCATGACGGTGGTCAGATAAACAGCACGACTGAGATCTGAGAGAGACCTAATGTTCGACTGATTGCTCTGCTCTGCATCAGCACTTATAGCCGTCTAGTGCCATGTAGTTAGGTACGCTTTGAGAGAAAGCGCAGTGTTCTTACCTAAAGCCTGTGCAAACATGCTATTCGGCCTCGCAATTCTCAATAGTAGAAATTCTTTTGTTTTGTTTTCTGTTTGATCTAATTTGAGATTTGTGGACATTTAATAAAAAACATGAAAAGTTGGGAAATACTACACAGGGAATGCAACTACAGGGAATAGTCAACAATAGATTTTGTGTTCTGAACCTGGAAGTAAACGTTTTTAATTATGTGTTTCATTTACAAGGGGTATCGTTTGGAGGGTCAAAGAACTCAATGCGACCACAATGCACAAGGGTTAAAGAGAAAATAATACGATTGGTTTGGCTGTGGAATTCAAAATCCGCTGTGAACAATCAACTGGGAAAATGACAGTAACCACAGGGAGATACATTATATGCTGGGGTCTGCTGGAGAATGGAACTCTTCAGACACCCATAAATACACAAATAGACCTCAGGATCAGCTTTGCCTTCAATCTCAGCATCCAGAAAGCCACAGAGGACGCAGGAAACAAAACAGCATTTTTAAATGTAACCACCAACTTAGAGTAAACATTGAAATGCCTCGAAACTGCTCCATCAAACATATTGGATTTGAATATATCAGCAAAAACACAGTCCCAAAAATGTCGGTCATATTTTTTCTTTTTAAAAAATAAAGCAAAGTGGTTACCGGAGAGTACACAACATCAGCTGATTAGTATAAGCTCTTATAATCAACAGTCACATTCAAACAATCACTTCTAATCAGGATAACAAGGGGGTGTTTACAGTCGTCGCACTCTCACTTTCACTTTCACTCTCATCATGCTGGTGCCGCTGGTAGTGATGTGGTTTACTTCCACAGTTCTTGGTAAACATAACATGTTGATTGATTTCTTCCTCTATCACTCCATCCTCATCTGATGTCTGATGGCATTCATTGCTTTCTACATTTGTATTTCAAGTGTGCATCCATGAGGTTCTGTTCTGCGGAGCCTCTGGGGGATTTATTACACTCCCCATTGAACCTCTCCCTTCAGCTGGAACTCATTAAGGAGTCTCCTCAATGTTAAAGCCTATTGTGACAAATGAGAACATTTTTCTGAAATAAAAGGACTCGGTCTTCTTTTAAATATCATATTATCGCTCCAACACACCAATTTACACCAGTTTTTGCATGAAAAACTCCAACACTGCTATCACTTTGTCATTCTACTGTGACATGAAAAACATCATACTCAAACAATGAATCAAAAACTATCAGCAGCAAAACTCTAATCACTGGCTAAAAAGACACATCCTACAGCGGATATTTTCCACATACTTTTACTACGGCTTTGTCAAGCTAACGCCATGGCTGAAGACAGTCTTCTACTGTAGTCCATAATAAAACGGCTAACAGCTATTAAATGCCATGACATTGGCCCAATGCCAATCTACACTCTCACGGACTCACAGACTTTGATGTGCATTCCCGGTAAGTCCACAAGGGCTTAGGGCTGTTCCACTGTCAAATCGTAAAGTCCATGAGACCTCTGATACAGACTTTCTGACCCCGTTATGCTCCTTTTGATTATCCTTTCCTGAGGGATATTCCCATAGTTTATAGCAAAATTAATGACGTATAAAACGGGGTTGTCCTGCCCTCCCGCATAATGTAAACACAACCACGCATGGAGGGTGTAGAGAAGAAATCACCAAGTAATGTATCTGTCAGTCACAGCACCTAGATACTCGCTGTTGTGGTTATTTATTGCAATTTTGTAAAGTTGTTTGTATGTGGCGAGGTGTTCTTTACTTTTCGAAGCATTGTTTACAAGCAGCATTTGATGACGTGACGGTGTGTCCCATTTTGCCTTTTTTGACATTTTGGCTTGTTTTATACAGACATTAAGGACGAGTCATAGTCATGCTTTAGTGCTATCATGAGACTGTTGACTGTATTGCTGTGAAATGTTCGTGTCCGCCTCCCCATAACCTGTATTTATTTTACTGGGTTAATATTATACCTGCTAAACATCAACATGCTAGCATTGTTGTTGTAGTCTCACAAATCCACTTCCATGTCACCAGGCTTTTAGTTTTGTTTGTTTACTCACCAGGAACCTTGTGCTTTCCCTTGATGTTCCCCTCACACTTCCGTTTGGCTGTGAACAACAGGCCGATCTGTTCCTCTTTCGTCAGCACATCATCTGCGTAAACCTGTAAAACGGGACAATGGTGTGGAGTTAATGAAGGGAAATGTAAGCGTAAATGGCAGCAGTGTGTGATATGCATCCGCAAAACAGAATTAAATTCTCCAACACCAAAACCCAGTTACAAAAATAACTAGCAATATGAATGTTTAAGCCATAACAACAACAAAAAAACACAGAAAAAACTGTATATATTTAGCTGCACATGTGTGATCCCCTCGGGATCTGAGGCAAAGGTTCCACCTGGCTATTATCTAGACATTATTTCTTCTTCACATCTGCTTGAAAACCCTGTAACCACTCCCTGCATGCCTGCTCACACTGCTGTGGACAGCACAATCAAACCCCATGTCTCCTTCAGTGCAAAATTCCCCAAAATGAGCACTGCTGACATTTTCCCAAAGGGAATATGAAGGTGTGGGTGTTAGACAGCTTGTTCTGTAACTGAAAGGTCAGTTTGCATTATACTTTGAGAGTCCAATTATCAAACTGTTCATGAGTTGAGCAGTGTATTTATATCCGTTTTAACTGTGATAAATAACTTTTTTGTAATCTTTTTTTTAAACGTTGTAAAGGACTGAGTTTTTTTTCCTAAACTAAACTGTATCAATTTCACTTGATGTTTATAGCCTCAGCTTTCATCCCGGTGGTTATATCCATGACATGGTGACTGATCGGATATGACAAACGTTTCAACACTGACAAAAATATTCCGAACATGTTTTACACCTTATATATTTTGAGCTTTTGAACGTTGTATTTAAGAGTGACGTGGTGCTTCAGGTGTGGTTTTCCAGTCAAGGAAACATTTTCCATTCCCATAGGTCACTCTGACTGGCTTTGCTGTTTGCCCGTGGGTCACTTTTTGGTAATGACAAATGTTACTGTATTAAAAATGACCACATTCATTTTTAACAGAGCGTGACAAGAAAAGTGGAAATGAAAACATCGAAATTCAGGCCCGGTGCTAAAACTAAAGCATAGATGAGCGGACAAATCAGAAGGATTCTCTACGCTGTCACACAGAAGTTTTCACTGTGCTTTTGAGCCATACCGCAGCAATAATGCGATATGTATCCCCACAGTACAACACAAACTAACACGTATGCCGTACAGTGTGCCTGGAGGTGCGGCTAAAAAAAACCTCCCAGTTCAGTTTTTTTTTTTTTGGTTCAGTGATCCAGAGCAAACAGTACAAATTAAAGACAGACATTTACTCACAGAGCAGCTGACTGCAGATGCATCTGTCAGTTCTAGACACAAATTACATGTCTGAATGTAAAGAAAGATTTTACTCGCACTTCTATCAAAGCAAGAAGTGGGCAGTTCACATGTGAAGGGAAATTATTGAGAGTGAAATGAAAATGTATACATAGATACTTATAAACATGCATTAAAGCCATTTTTTTTTTTAGCGCAAATTAGATTTGTTTAAATTTGATAGACAAACATCAAACTAAAATATGAGATATAATTGTCTCTGCTCCATCTGATAAAAAAGGAGTGCACGGATATCAGAATATTTTTAGAATGATAGAATGATTATGCTCTGTTGATGCCACTGATTAGCCCATGTCTCCCTTTGAAATAAGATTTTAATCTCACCAACATGATTTACTTGTTAAAATGCACAAATTAGATGTTAAAAAAACTACTTCAAAAACTGATTCTGAAATGTTTCAGAAGTAACTTCTGAAATGTGGTGAAGTAAAAGTACTTAAGTACAGTACTTGAGTAAGTTTACTTACTTTTACCATGACTTGCATACTTATACTGTCACTGTAGTAGAAGTACGGCCCTCTAAGCAGTATTTATAGTTCTGTAGTTGGCTGCTACAACTCACGATGAGAACCAACTCTTACAGTAAAGTAAACTTTTGATATTTTCGAGACTTTTTAAGCCCTCTCTGGTGTCTGTTTATAATCAGAAATAAACAACTTCTAAATTTTCTTGCAGAGACAAAGACGTGTATACATTGTCTCTTGATGCAATTGCGTAGTTTCGTGAGCTTAAAATTGCACTGTAAATACCGAGCCGTTGTGGGTTCGCTGCATACAAACCACAATACCTCAATCCATCAATATTTTCACTACTTTCAGCCCTGAAATAAGGATGTCCAGTCTGAGAGCTGAATAAGGTTACAGAATGAAGACGTTTATGGCTTTGCACTGTAAACAACCACAGATGGAACAACATTCGACCGCAGGTGAACAAGGATAGATACTACCTGTTTACTGTACTAACTATGCCAATATAGAATATTCCACTGACAGCTCCTGAGACGTTCAGACTATTTTCTACTAACTGCCTGGTGTTACTTCAGGTGAAAGCTCAACAAACAGAAAACCAGAAACAGTGAATCTGGGGCAGTTTAAGCCCCTGTGAAACATTAAACTAAAATGAGGCATGGAGTTTCAGGGTGTATTTTCTTTCTCAAAAACTGGATGAATTTCTCCTTCATCTGCAGGTTCCCACTAGCAGCGACGTAGCAAAGTATCATTTACCATTTCAAGAAGAGAATCCTGGGTAATAAGTGTGCTCCCCTGATTATTTCTGAAACTATTCCTCCTCCACTGGCCAAAGTCCAAACCTCCAAAGTAAACACAACTCTCACATGGACATTCTTATTTACTGCATCTCATTCAAAACACAGTATTCTTTTTGTCAAATTATTTTGAGCGCACGCTGTGTGTGTATGTGTGTTTTCATCACTGGTCGCCAGAATACAAACTCCACTTGGATAAACCACAAGTTTCTATTTGTCGTCGCAAACTGCGGCTTGATGACTTAAACTGCAGCTCTCTGCAAGAATATAAGACCAATATTGAAAGAACTGCATTTAGGCTACTCTGTCAAGAGAGGGTGGAACCACGAGGACTAAATACTAACACTATACAGTACGGGAGTGAAGGTACATTTACAGCTTAGTTTTCATTTTCTATTTCCAGCATTTGGGGATTTCAGTGTTTTAGTAACTTAATGCCAGGTATATTTATTTATCATAGTTGTACTTTTCTACACACGACAAATTAATATATTGTGTGGTCATTTGCAAATATTTTCAAGCAAAGTATAAAAAGAGATTCAAAAAAAATTGTCCATCAAAAATGGAGACAAGTGGATAGACGCCATGAACACATTGAATGGAGACACTGGGTTTCCGGCGGATTACCAGCAGCCTACACTGTGAACAGCGTTGCACTTTTTCTTTCTTCTTCTTCTTTTTTTTTCAGGAAAGTTGTGGTTGACCAAAGTAATTTCCTGAAATGCCCCACAGTGAATCAGAGAGTCAAACGCTGGAGCTTGTGAGGTAGACTTTCATTAGAAAACACAAAACAAAAACTTGAGTATCCAAAAAGTTTTAAATGAACCACAAAAACCACTTAAGTTCAATGGAGTGTAATTATCTGCAGTAAGTCAACAGTGGATTTGGATCCAAAGTGCAACTCCGTGATCTCATTAGCAGTCTCTTTTTCAGTCAGACCATGAAAAAGTCATACAGTATCAGTATAAAAGAAACAACATAGCGCTAGTGTTAAGTATCATGACTGCAGAGAGGCGAGTATTTTCGAGCCGAACACCAAAGCTTCAAAGGAGCTTGAATCTTCAGCTGAAAGCTAATGAGAATAAAAAAATCTCTGTCAGAAATACTATATTTTTACATAAAAAAATTGCCGGGCGGTGCAGATACTTCAAGGGAAGTGATATCTTAGATGAAAACTGAACAGTTGAAGAAGATTCAGCTGGCTGTTTCTGCAAATACTTGGTTTGTTTTTTGCTGCTTCACCAGCAAGATGACAGTTTGAGTTAGTGAAACACCAACAGCAGTCTGACAGAAACTCTTCCACAAGATCAGGGGTGTCAAACATACGGCCCACGGGCCAGATCCGGCCCACCAGGGGGTCCGGCTCGGCCCGCCGGATGACTTTGCTAAGTGTGAAAATTACAGAAAGACATAAATTGCATTTCTATGAAAATATGGAGGTTTATGAGTACAAACGTTTTGTGATTTTTTTTTTTAAATTTTTTTTAATCGATCCAGTAATTGCTTCAGAAACAGCGTAAATGCGACGTCTGCTCCGGAGGGAGAAGCTGCTGCTCGCTTTGTGACCCGTTAAATCTGCAGAGGAGAGCCCAGGCAGATAAACAGTGGGCTGATGTCTGAGTTTTTGCTCTTTATGTTTCTAGTTTATTGTAGAAAGACCTTTAAAATAGGGTTTATCATCCAAAAACCTTCAATGATTTAAACATAGAGAAATATTGTCGTTATTATGCTATGGTTTTACTGGTCTGGCCCACTTGAGATGAAAGTGGGCAGTATGTGGCCCCTTAATTAAAGTGAGTTTGACACCCCTGCACAAGATGATCAGGTGATGGAAAGTAATGACCAGTTTAGCTACTTAGTAATCAACGTATGGCCTATTGGTGGCTCTGTGGAATGGTGAATGTCTTCATGTTGAATATATAATGGTGCACAACAAGTATAGTTTGTTTATGAGTAACGTGCAGGGATGAGCATTTCGAACAAAAATACAAAATTGAAATCTCACGGAGCCACACAGTTTTACCTGACAAAGCTCCGAAGCCTGATCGCAATCTGCTCTTCTTCTCTTTCTCTTTTTTTTGTCTGGCAGACAGCTTTTAGGTGCATTACTGCCACCTGCTGATGGGATTAACGAATTACAACCAGGCGCTGGTAAAAACAGGGGAATTGAGGAAATGCAAATAGTTGCATGTACTATTCATTTAAAAAAAAGTATTTTAACACCTATTTGAAAATCCCATCCATAACGTGTTAGGCGACGAGTTTAATTAAATACTGACAGACAACCTTGATAGTTTGCCACAGAGTCGGCTGATGCTGCTCAGACAGTCACTGGCTTAGAGCCAAAACAACAGTTGGGGTTTAAACAGCCTCTCCATCTTCATCTCCATTATAAACAAAATAGATTCATGTGCAGGTAGGCATCAATTGCAGCGGTTCAGAAATGAGAGGCACTTGAAAAATTTCACAGAACAGTGAAATTACATTTCATTTGTCTCAATTCTCAAGACAGGTTTACACGCTCATGTGCACTGACTGTCTTTGCCAATCATGCATATCATCATCTTCAGATTTGACTACATTTTTAGCCTTTTTCTATTATTTAAATATTCTCTGTTCATGTCACACAGAGTACTGTAGTTTAAAGAGTGAAATAGTTAATGCAGTTCTTCCATCTAGCGTTGAAGCAATCATAAGTCAATTTATATACTGTAATACAGAGAACTGTGTAGATAAATCAATCAGGTCAACCCAATGTGATGAAGACTGATGTGAAATCTGGACTATTTTCTACATCTCAGGTATTCACCTACAAACCTGTTGAGAATCACTTTTGATGCTTTTTACAGACCTATGTAGGAGGGAGATACAGTATCTGGGAATGTGTTTGTAGAAGCTACTGCTTTTCATTTCAGGGTCAGCTCCACATGATGTTCAAAACACTGGATTAGTAATCAGCCAACTATTAAATGTGAGGGGAGGAGGGCATCACACGCACCCACGGCCTTACTCAACAAATGTTTTGGCCTGTTTTGACTGTCAACATAAAACCTCTGCTTACAACTCCACTGGAAACGCAAACCATGTTAATTTTGTCTATCACTTCAGAGCCATCCCATAATGCCTCCCTCTGT
Source organism: Brachyistius frenatus (assembly GCF_029030835.1). Classification (NCBI taxonomy): domain Eukaryota; kingdom Metazoa; phylum Chordata; class Actinopteri; family Embiotocidae; genus Brachyistius; species Brachyistius frenatus. Next base: position 2,907,092 of record NW_027210611.1, read on the forward strand.
TAGCCGATCCTCAGTGAGGATGAGATTTTTAGGTAAATGCTCGTATAAAGTGCGACTTTCCTTTCCAGATCACACTTCATCACATAGATGATAAATAATATACGGATAATATTTACTCTGGTCGCTGTAAAGCGCCTCTATTATGGGAATACAGTCAAATGTTTGTTTTATGTACTTGTTTTGGTCATTTGCCATTCTTTACACCATAGGCTAACATTCACTTCCTTGTTGTTGGCATGTATTCAAAATTTAATCCCAAGAGTTTTTGGACTTTCCAGGATGTTTTTTTCTTCAGAAAATAGAGGGGGTCTAGAAAATTATAACATTGCTGAATCTCTTTTTTAATGGCCTGTCCACTATCTGGAAAAAACATGAATATGTTACCCGTGACATATTGCACCGCATGAATGTTTTAGCGGATGAGGTTCCTGGATATTATAAACTCTATGAGTCAGTGCCACTCCTCTTCAACTGTGCAATTTGCATTTGATGATAAAAACCACAAACCACAAGACTGGTTGTCCTTTGGAAATGCTTGCTGACCACATTCTGACTTAAAGCAGCATTTAGTTCCTAATTATACCCTGCTCTGGTCGTAAGCCTGAAGAACAGCACTTTTGTCCTTGATGGAAACATTGTGTGCGCACTGAGAGGCAGCATACGAGGCAGATAGCTGTGATTGTGTTGTTCTCTCAAATCTCAAAGAAGGATCATTACATTATATAAGTGATTTAATACAGCAAGTATGGGCCATGCCTCTGGTAAAACAATGCAAATGCAGCATTTTAATTTTCATCAAAGGCTTAAAAACTACTAGTGGTTATGCAACAATTAAATGCACTAGACATTTCATCATATTTTAACAACATAACATCAAGTGTCACCTCATAATACTTGTACCAGACTACTGGCAGGACAATAGATTTGAGTATATATGTACATTTATGTAGTGATTATAGGTTAAAAATATATATTTGAAAGTGGATTCATAATCCATAAAAGCCTTTTTTCAGTTGCAACAGATCATGTAGTTTTACTACACAGACTGTATCATTAATGGAATATGATAGCCTCTCAGTCACAGCTTGGCAGCATCCGCAGTAATCCTCTAAATGACAACAGCTGATGGTAGGACATGAAATGATGTCAGTGCTCCTATTGACATTCATAAAGCATCATCACATTCAGCCATTCAAAATTGATTCTTAAGGTTTTCCATTTGGTACCTGTAATAATTAATGAAGTGTCAAATTTGCAGGTCAATCTAATTACATCCCTGCAAAGGCTTGACCTATCGTAATTGTGAAAACTAAATAGGTGAGGCTGCAGAAAGTAAGGCTCTACAATATTTATTAGCATGGACAGCAAATAGATTCTAATGGCCTCATCCATTTTTAAATGAGACTTTCACAAAAATACACATTGTGGCAAGAAGAAAGCAGGTGAAGCCTTAAAATATCTGAAAGCTTTCTGAAGGTATTTTTTTTTTTTATACAAAAGGTTTCATGAATGAATAATGACTACCAGGTCAGGTGGCTTTAGTGTCCACCAGGGCAAGTTTTTTTTTTTTTTGTCTCATATCAGCATCTTTACCACCAATTTTTCTCTGCTTCTGCCTCTAATTAAAAGCATATCTATATAATTTGCAGACCCCTGTTCCAGTATTCAGTCTAGCTCAGTGCCAATGTGATAATTAGTTGACTTAAGGTTCATATAACACTTTAATGTCACAAAGTATTCCAGACTAACACTTTCACAAGTCTAAATGAGTGACCATTGAGCATTCGTGGTATGCAGATAATTTTGCTTGCTCAAGCTTTTTCACCACAGTCGATTAGGGCTGGGCCATAGGACCATTTCTACAGTGACACAATGGACATGTGTTTAATTGGAAAATTATTTACAGCTCTTTAATATCTCTCAGTATATAATGGGCAGTGTTGTAAATAAATAGGCACAACAAATTAATGTAAATCCTGAAGTTTATGCACCCATTCACAAGCTAGCTCCATTAATGATGCATTTAATGTGGTGAAATAAGCAAAAACAAGTCATTTCCCCATAATATTTTATGTAGAAAGTATTTCTAGAAAATGTATAATTTCATAGTTAAATTGACAGAAACTTTATAGAACTCTTTTCAAATTAAATTAACCATAATAATTGTACTTTTTGCCATGACCAGTGAGAGCAGAGCTCAACAATCAGTGCTGTGGACGTAGTTAAATATTTAAGTGAGGAAGGAGCGCAGTAGAAAAAAATTACACGTGTAGAGGGAAACACTCAAATCATCCCTTTTCCACTGTTAACCAATGAGGCAGCAGGCAGACTGCTTCCAGCTAAGAACTGGGACAAGGACAGTTTGTACAAGACACCTAATTGTAACTGATTTCCCAATGCAGCCTCTAAATTGTAGACTAATTAGTCATCGCTTAATCACCCAAGCTGTCTCCTATTGCCTACTAATATTCCACCCATCTGATTTGGTTATTGAAGAGGCTGCTAAGTGTGAACCTTGTGCAGATGGTGCCCTTGATTGAAATGCCTTTCAGCAGAGTTTGTTTCACAAAGCAAAGGCAAAGTCATGCCACAGCTCTCAAATGTAATAAAACAGCAAATTATACGAATTAATAAAGTAAATAACAACCATTAGGACATTTGCATTGGCATCCACGTGTAATTACTTTTGATATGGAGCCACATTAGTTTAATGTAGTCCAAATTATTTTAACAATGAGATTTATTATTGTTTATAATACCTTTGAACCAGAGATCCCCCTGCTGTGTAGAAATGAATAACACATGACAGTAACAACTGTTTATGACCTTCAAAATGATATTTAAAATTCGCATGTTGCATATGTTGCTTTCTCTGAAGCGTCGCTGTAAGGGTTAACATAAATAACATGCATCATAATTCCCACCATGACTTCCAGGAAAAAAAAACTATCCACAAGGCATTAATCTGCTTGAAACACAAGCTATTAGGGGGATTAAATAAAACTCATATTGTATCTTAAATCGAGGGCAATTCAAGCCACAGATTGTTGTTTGTTGGTCTACAAACAGTAAACAAGTTCCTTGGTCTCTGATATATTTGATTTGTAATTTTTTTTTTGACATCACTGTTTAAATAAAGCTCCCCGCCCTGCTGGCTCTATAAAAAAAAGCTGCTCTATAAAGCCTCTAAATGACATGCTGAGACATTTATGTATTAACGCCACTTATAGATCACATTATGAAAGATTTATTGTATATCAGAGACACAAACATGAATACATACAGATGGAGATGAAGATGCTCAGACTGTCTGGTGAGTGAAGAAAATGTGGGCAGACACTGGCTACACTGTTCAGTGTGCTTTTCAGCTGAGAGGCCTGCAACTGACCTGTCAGCATGAGCTTTTCACTTTCCACTTACTCCAAGGTCACTGGTGCTGAGGTCTTTGAACCAGGTTTCTATTTGACTGAAAATTACTTGAAATCACGGGTAAAAGGCAAACAGTGTGCACAGACGAGGGCGATACAAGTCAATATCGCACATTTAGCTCACTGCAAACATGACAAAGCAACAACTGAAGTGAACACACCTGCCACATCAGTCACTAAAAAGGGTCACTATTAAAATTGTATGTTTAAATCTACATGATACACTGTTCATCCATGGTTTAATGTAGAGATAAACTGAAGTAAAACTGATCCTTGGCATATAAGTACCAGGTTTTCTGAGCTTTTCTTCATTTGCATAATTGTAATCAACCTTTTTAAATGTACTTCAGACAAAACAACATCCGCATTGTCACATACTTTAAACTGAAACAAATACTTTCTCTTGCAGATCAAAATAAGCTTGAACCTAAAATTCTTTAGGAGAGTATTTTGTATCAATCTCCTCTAACACTGTATGATTCATGATGCTCAGGACAGAACTGGAGCTCTAGTCTTATTTACTTCAGAGACTCCTCTTTCATGTCAAAAACATTTCGGTCATTGATAAAGTTGTTATGATAGTAGTGTCTCTTGTAGCCTCAAGCAGTATTAAAGAGCAGGTACAGAGGTCTGGTAAACTTAGTTCTTTCAAACACCACATTCTTATATATTTTTCATTTCAAAACGTGTTGTCTTCAGCCTAAACCAACGTTCACTCAAGTTGCATCACTTGAAGCACCTTGTCATTTTTTTGTGCATCATCCTCTGCAGCCACAGAAGCCTACTGTTTTTGGTTTTGGTTTTTTTGCTTCATGTCTTTAGATAAGAATGACAGTGTTTTGGAAAATATCTATTATCATTGTTTGTTCAAAATTCATCATCCTTAAATGAAATGGGCTACTTTTATGCTTTAATTATCTAAATATAATAATTAATGTAATTATGTTTAACGAAAATATCATAGTTAGGATACTGCGGCATTTCATCACCTTCGGCTTACTGAATGTGTTTTAAATCTCCTTTCAATAATAATTACTTTATTTGTTGTAGCTATTAAGAATGAAAATATGTTATGTAAAGACATTTTGTAGCTGTAGAGTTTAAACATGGAATAATAAAACTTTTGGGAAACAAAAATAATACAATTATTTACTACAGGCCCATGTAGAATCCTGATTTTCCTTTACAGTTCAATACAAATAATTGCAGAAATGACCAACAGCTTCTAACAGATTTTGTTCCGGCTTGAAAGTCACGTGGTAACTTTGATAAATTAATAAACTCAATACTCTTACATACACCATGCTACATTTGTATGAGCTACATTTCCAACAATGCCTCTATTCAAGGCACATTAGTACACACATGGATGGATGCAGATCTACTGTACTCTGGTGTGAGTCGAAGTATGAATGATTGACCAACATTGTTCACTGTATGATAGGTGTAATGTTTTAATACAGAGATTTCCATTACTGTTAAGACAAAGTACCACTACGTACCAAACCAATTTTACCAAAGTGTCACTTCCTGCTGCAGATACTTACTTTTTCAAAAGCTAAATAACAACAACATAGGGATACTGTTTCAAAATCAAAAAATACATTTAATAATCTGAGTACTCGCAAAAATCACTCAATCAACAAGGAGGCACGTAGAAACAGCTGTTTTATGGACCTTTCAAAATTCCACTCATTCAGCTCGCTAAAATCAACATACGAGGAGTCAGAATCCGACTACATCAATCCACAGTTTGGAAATTACTGTCAGACTTGAAATATATTTCACTTTTTAAAAATGAGCTTTGTGTAACTCATTCTACGTTCAAAATAATCACCCAAATTATATTAAACAGCTTATTTAGTTGTTTAATTCAATATTGAGTCAGCTATTTAGTCATTTGTTAGTATCCACTGCACTTCCATGGTCACGGTGTTGACAGAAGCCTGTACCAACATAGTCACCAGTCAAGTAGGGAGATACAGTGAACTTTGACCAATGAGCAATATTTTCTTATGTTGGAGGAAGAGCTCATGCAAGACATTGACAAGTAGTCATCTATCAATTAACATTACACTTGTAAATGTCAGTCTAAAACATTAATTAATTAATCTCTGCAGGGCTATCAAATAATCAGTGAACCAAACTCTATTTACATATTGCCTTTCAAACAAATGAAATGTAAAATAACGTCCTTTACAAGCGAAAAAACAAAATGAGCTATGTTAAAAATGGATTAGAAACTGATGCAAAGCAAAACAACCAAACTCAACCCCCGCCAAAAAAGTGATTTGAGTAATAAAACAATAAAATATGGGTAGTTAAAATATTAAAAGATAAATACTAAAAGACTTCAGCATCCAAGTAACTCCATATGGAGCACTTTAACAACCAACATTCAGAGTTTGTGCTTTCATTGACTTGTGTTTTAAATGCTGTGGAGTTGACACTGGAAAGAACAGCCAACCTTCTGACTGTTATCTGAATTTGAATTGGCTGAGATTTCCCCTGTACTGCAGTGTAGGGATTACTTACTTATTGCTGGAAAATCTGGAGCTGTGAACTGCGTACTTACAAACCCATAAGCTCCAGAGTTTTGCAATGAAACTAATAAAGGTCCTTTTAAGAAACCCGGCCTCCTCTCAGCCATAAGCCGTGTGCCAGGGGAGTATTCCTGCCCAAAGTTTGAGCTGCTTCCAAATTACGTAAACAACACACACGTGTGAAATCCTGCTCTTCCTGCTCACAATGATTTAGGGAATTGACACGGAACTATCTACCCACCTCAATTCTTGTTGCACAATGACACTGGGAGCTTCTGTATATTTGAAATTCAATCTCTTCACCAACAGTGGGGGCAGGGCTGAGCTGAACTGTCGGTCAATGGCAAAGGCAACTGCATAGCTGAGAATTTTCACGTTAACTCGACTGAGGTACTCTGGGATTCCGAGCATATTGCCTGCAAGGAAGTCTGCACCACAATATTGATACAGTGGGTAGCTAATGAAAAGAGATCATATACAAATTTATCATAGTGTAGTGCTGGCAATCAATCTGCGTGTCCCTGACATCCTGCATTGTGAAGTTATGCATTTCTTCCATCGAGTAATTTTGTACTCCAGTGCTCGAGTGAAAACAATGTTGACTTTCGGCATTCTAGACTGAAGATAAAACCCAGACCACCTCATCTAACACTGACAGAGGAAAGGCAGACGGCTGTATCACTAGGACATAAACGTCAAATGTTTAATACATGGCCGTGGCTTTAACTTCCCACCACATACAGCAGGAAACTAGAAAACTGCTTATTTTTAGAGAAAAAAAATTGTTTCATGACACTTCAACAATGAGAAAAAGAACTAGAGACAAGGTTTGGAAGTGAAAGTGAGAGATGGCATCATTAAACGACTTTCCCTTCACTAATCTCAGTCAAGCTTCAACTCATTAGCTTTTGAAGATGCGTCTTTCAAAGTATCACTGAGTACAAATAAGCTGTTTTAATAGATCATCAAACCTTCAAGGTAAAAAAACAAAAAAACAAAAGGAAAAACAAAAGCTGATATTTCCACTGACTCAACAATACACAGCGAAAACAGACCATTTTTCTAACAGCTGATGTTCATAGGGAAGAAGCACATCATTAAAATATGTTAGAAGTGTAACATTTTCAGTGGTGTAAAAGTAGCATTGAGTTACACATACTTGAGCATTCTTCAAGTGAAAAAGTTAAGAAAAAAAAAACAGCAGAGGTCATGGCAAGTCAAGAAAACAAGCCCTTTCCTGAGTCAAACACAGCCATGGTATAACCTTACCATGCTGGTGAAACTGTAGACTCCCCCATTAACACACGTGTTGCGAGTCTGACTCACAGGCCCTTTAAAATCTGAGCAAAGCGTCAGTCAATAAAAAAAAAGATCACCAGGGCACAGAGATGTCCGCGCCTCCAAGAGAAAGTTCAAGAAATTAGATTATTCTGCAGTTATCTCAGGAATCCTCTCAGCTACTGTAAAGCTCTGTGGTGAAATACCGAGCATAAGGATGTGAGTGTGAGGGGTGTTTTCCCACTACAAGTTGCCTCTGTGAGCTGAATCCCATGCTGATCCCAGGAAAATTCAGGCAAACATGTAAAATGACCAGTGACGACAGCAAGTGACTCATAATCTACAGCGACAAGCCGTGTACAGCGCCAGATACAGAGTTTTTACACCTCCGTACTGCTTAAATCTACAACACATGCTGTAAAACTAAATTACAAAACAGGATGTCTCAGATCTGCCAACCACATAATCTTATTAGGACGGAGAAATTACATCTTCACCAAGGTGGGTATAAATACCAACTGTGCACTTGAATACACCCGCTCACTCCTTTGGCTTTTTATGCTACTGCTGATTCCCATTTCTTCATAGTCCATCATGCACAATTACAAGATACTGTGAAAGCGAACAGTGTAAACATGTTATTTTTGGTGTGTTTCGCCGACTCGATGATGTGACATTTCACTCAAGAAGTTAGTGCAGTATCTCCAGGCCGTCTCCGCTGAGCTTTACGCTCCCTGTGGTTAACGCGCTATCCGTAACTATGCCTTAAACACAACTTTAAAAGCTTTCCTGGCCTCCTTTCACCCCTTATTTAGTCTGACTCACCGGATGTAGAGTATTCGTATAAAGCTGCCATTGGGCAGCTATGTCAGTCAGCTTTCTCCTGCACTTCTGCTGACAAAAACTTCCGAGTTATCAACCTCTACGCTGAAAATTGCATGTTTTGGCAACGACATGGATCATGCTAGCTGGGATTTTGCCATTTTAATGCCAGGACTCGCCTCCCCACGTGGAAATGTTTCACCAAAGTAAGTTCCCCCGAACACTATTTTGCAAGGGCACCATCGTTGTATCCTGGGTGTAGCGTTACCACCATTTTTTTCCCCCTATACCAGAATGGAAATGGGTGCAGCCAGACCATTCTCTAGCGGTTGATATATTATCTGGCTATGCGATTGTGCCCCTTTTTTCCCACATCTAGTCAGTGATGTTGACAAATGCATTTTGCTCTGTGAAGCTGTGAAGCTATGAAGGTTTCTGTGTCATTTTCCTAAAAGACTATCAATACAAAAAATGGATGGAAAATCTGCATTTTTAGGAAGACTGTAATTTAAAATGTTTATTTAATCATGCTATTTCCAGTATCCAAACTTCTTTCAGGAAACTTTTTATCATATCATAAAATCCTACAGTTATTCTATTGCCACTACCTCATATAGCAATATGTTGTATTAAAAACTCACAAACACCTCATACATCAATGTCTCACTGTTTGAACTAACACCAGTCTGAACTGGCAAATGGCATGCTGTCTACTTGCATCAGATAGTCCTGATTATAATCAGAATATTTCTTTTCTAAAATGGCACTCCGTTTCGTATCTCATATACTCTTATATAAAATATATCATATCCAGTAATCAAACCTAAACTCAAAGCAATGACCTGTGTTTCACTGTTATGTATTACCTGGCACTGAACCATTGATTCTATGAGCTGAACTTTAGGATTTTACTGGACTCAGTTGGTTAATATAGAGCCAGTCTGATCCCTTCTTTACTGTACTTTATTGTGCGTTGTCCACCTCAGCTTGCAAGTGTTGCTGTGCACTGCTCTCCTGAATGACTGCCAGGCCATACACTGAGTTACTGCATATGTGAGTGAAAATTAGTGTATGAAAAATGATTTGGTCATGTGATGATTGATTCTGTTCTGCACTAATCAAGCAGATGGAGGGAGAGACTGGAGGCAAAGATGTTGCGTGAAACCCACTGATTTGTTCCATCATCTGTTAACTGCTTTAAGGTAGCTAGATTATATAATACCGCTATAGGGCCACAGAGTAATACATTCATACTAATGGCATAACAAACATTGTTCAATAAAATGTATGAAGCTGACGTAAAGTAAGGTCTATTCAAATTTAGCACAGCAAACTGGCTGATGACAGCTCTTCAGGCTCTTTTTTCATAAATCAATCCATCAGTCAACCAGAAGCTCTTGACTCATTTTTGGAGATTACATGGTGAGAGTGTATGGAGCACATGTGCGTGGTTAAAAATGAAGTGTAACCTGGAGAGGTACGATAAGTGATCGCTTAGAGCTGGCTTCAGTGATGATCAATCAAACTGCCTCTTTATCTTCACTTCATATGCAGTTGTTTTCTACACAAGTGCAGTTCTGTCATTTTTGTGGTGGAGAGAAAGGTCTGAATGGATTCAGCTTCAGCTGTCCTTGTGGAGTAGACAGAGGGCCACCATAAATGAATAAGCTGTGCCACACCTTAACCCCTTAAGCCCGCAGCAATTCTTTTAAAACTTACACCTGCAAAAACATCCCCAAAAATTTTTCAGAAACAGCTGCAAAACTTTTGTGAGGCCAAAATGAACAACCTTGGGCTCCATGGATAAAAGACACTCGGGAGAATTTTTGAAATACAATAAGTCTCATTGTCCCCATCGCCAAGCCAGAGTGAGATTTAAAAACCTTCTACATAATCAGAACTGTGAATTACAGTCAAGTAAAAGCACCCACAAAAAAACCACACAACATCTATAATCCCCCGAAGAATTGGATTCAAATCTTTAAAATGCATTTCTCCCAGTCTTGCTCTTCCAGACAATGTTGTTGTTTTTCTGGTGTGGACATAGCCAGATAGCCGGTCCCCTCTTGTCCTGGTCTGTGGGTTCTCTTCTGTTGTGGGATTTGCTCAAGTTTAGCAACAATTAGCAATCTGCTCCCAGACCCTCAGCTGCTCAATTTAAACCAACTGGATAGCGTTAGATATAAATTGTATTAAAACTGGGGATGGCTTACAGATGGTTAATTGGTTGTCTGGGGGGGTGAGCTCTGATTGGTAAATTGATAGGCAGCTTACTGCACAAGCCTATTGCCTCTGTGATGATCACAAATGTCAGTAGAAATTGGTTAAGCCAAGCATAAAGTGGATTCCTCATAAAGAAACCTTTAAGTAAAATGTTCACTGTTTTGCTTGCAATTTAATCATTGCTGGCACACTTCCTGCTGCCCATCTTCCCCCTCTTGGGAGAAGTAAAGGTCATAATATGAGGTCATAAGTCTGAAGTCTGGCCATGCATTAAATACACACAAATAAACACACACACATTGTTATTGCTATGTTTGTCAGGACATCCATTGACATTGTGCATCCCCTAGCTCCTTAACCCATAGCATATACACGATCCAGTTTCCCCTGAGGGCTCAATCTACTGCAATTTGAGAAAACACATGCAAACAACCACATAGAGAAACGCTGCAAACCGCACTACAACTGAAAGGTTTCCAAGGGGCACGAAAACAGTGCACGCTTTTTGTTGCCATGGTGACTCATTCATTTACTGAAGTTGAATGTTTGTGGTTTTGGAAAAAGAGCTAATGAACAACCCTACAACATTTGATAGTGTTTTCTGTATTTGCTGCATTCTTTTCTAAATGTTGCTCCATTGTTGTCAAATTAGCAAAAATGTTTTCTGAAGTTGCTTGTGTTTTGACTGTTTGCATGTCTTTTTTTTTTTTACATCACATCACTTTGAGCTCTCAGGGATCAACATACAACTAAATGTCCAACTAGAACCGTTACACTTCCGGATTCTAACCTGAATAATAAAACCAAGTCTTAACGCTTAAACAGTCCTTTAAAGTTGTGTCATTGGGAACCGAAAATGTCCTCACTCCTATCGTCTATAACACTCAAATCGGTCTTCACAAGTAGAAGAAAAGACACACACAAACCTGAGCCCTTCATCATAAAATAACCCTTAGAGTATGAATAAACATCACATAAAGTAGGTGATAATAGAACGGATATGATCTGACACAGCTGACAGAGGTGTACATTGAGATGTGTAAACTGGTCCTGGCAGGGCTTTGTTGTCCCTCAGTGTCCTAATGGGGCATGATAAGAGAGAGAATCAAGATCAAAGCCACGTCCAAACTGTTTGAACTCCCGGAGCTAATGAAATGTAAAACTGGGCCTGTATTTATCTCACTTCCATTTAAATCTGCACAAAAGAACCAATGTAATAGTTCAAACTGGTTTTCCTGTGTGGACAAGTGAGACAACATAGTTGGAATTATTCACTGAATGTAAAAAATAAGCAACTTACTCATAGCTCATAGCTTAATCAGAAATTTAGTTTGGCCCAATATCTGAAATATATTTTTTTGTATTTAAAAAATCCATAGTTAATACAGTAGCATGTTATTCTGCTGAAACTATATATAAATAAATATATATATATATATATTTATTTTAATTTTTTTAAATACATTTAATTTGTATGAAATTTGTAAATACAAGGATTCATTAATGTGGGAAACTCCAATCCAATATATTTATAAAATATAAATAAACTGTATAAATTGGGAAATTAAACCAAAATTCTTCAAGACATTCTGCTGTTGGTAGATAAGGCCCACCAGAAATTATATAACAAAGACAATTTTGTACCATACTAACAAGTGCAGACAATGATGATGCTGATTGCAAGTAGTAATCTTGTAACATGTTATCAAATGCAACTAATTGTAGTTTGTTAGAGGACTCTTTTCTTAATTAGACTGCTTCAGGTATTAGTATAGTTGTAATGGTAGTAGTTGTGGCGGTGGTAGTAGTAGTGGTGGTGGAGGTGGTAATAATAGTAGTTGTGGTAGTAATGGGAAACTGAGCCATGCTCGGATAAGTTTTTGTCATCTAAGATATACTGAACCAAATTAATAAATATCTGAAGCTCTTTTAAATTCCAGAGAATATTTTAGTCAAAATAAGTTTGATAGTTTTCATTCAGAAGTTTGTGACTACTGAAATAGTGTCATTTTTCTGTAGTAATGAAATGGATGTAAACATTAACAACACCTGTTGTCACACATCAGTTCTTTTCAAACATGTTGATGGATTGATTTATTTATATTTGATGCTACACTTTCACATAAGAAAAATTGAGAAATGAAAGTCATTTTCCTTAAGATTCTAGTGTGACAAGAGAGTTATATTACAATATTATATTATTTAATAAAGGAAGGTCCTATTCATGCAATGACCTACTTTCATTGGTCAAATAAGACATATGTTATAATGAAAGAAGCTGTCAATATTATTATTATGAGGCGAGTTTTATGTCCATGTCACCTGTTAGAAGTGTCATTTGTTTTTTAAATGGAAATAATTGCCTTTTCAATTGGAAAAAAAAAACACAACCTTTGTTCGTGTGCTTGAAAAGGATTGCAATATAGTAGTTGGTGGTGAGCAGTGTGGACAAAATTAATATTGCAGTAATTGTGCAATATATTTAAAATCATATCCAAAAGTTTATTTGACACCATTGACTCAAAGACAAAATTTATCAAGTATTTGAGCCTATAATATTTATTAAATTATTTTGAGGATTTAGTCACAGAGTTCTTATGAAAGAGAAAATAAATCATTAAATTAGTATAATAATTATGCAGTTTGTTAGTTTGTGCATGAAGCTGCAGACTAAATATAATTCAAAGAGGCAAGTAAACAGACTGCAGTCTCAGCAGTTTTGTCAAAATTACTGAGTCAAAAGCACATTTATGAATATGGTTCATTTCATACTCTTTCAAGCACACACAGACCCACACAAACACAGAAGTAAATCGAATTTTTTTTTTATCATAAGTCGTATTTCGGATCAGTGAAAGGGCGCATGCGATAATACATTTTAGTATTAGAGACTATTCTACAAATGCACCAGTTCATTTGAATCAATGAGAAGATATCTGCTGCCCCTAATTACCAGAGACAGATTTGGATGAGATTATCCAGCACTCCAATCTGCATTATAAAGTTCCATTGAGGATAATTTGACAGAGATAGATAAAGCCACTCTGAGAGATTATCATGAGGGTCATAGAGAATGTGTTTTATATGATGTCCAACAGGCAAACTTGAGGCAGTGCTTATTAGAAAAAGCAATTTGTTACGTGTGCCCCTCTCTGCTGTGTTGAAGACTAAAAGGGTGATCCAGTGGATTGTGTCTATGATATGAACATCAATTGAGCTGTTCTCTGCTGAGTAAACAATAGACAAGTGTTTAATCTAAGAGGATTTTAACTGGTCTGCTTCACTCAGTTCAGCTCAATATTACTTTGACAAATACTCTGAGTGAAATTCATGCTTTCAGATTCAACACAACTTTCATTGAACTACTTGATCTTAAAATTTTTGACACATTGAGGAACCAAGCCACTGTTTCTCTGGAAAAAAGATATTTTGAGCTGAAGTTGTTTGCAGCAGACATTTTCCACATCTCGTCAAACGAGTCAAAACTGCCTTGTTCACTTCAAAACATGACAGTTGTCACAGCCAGATTTTGTCCAGAGCTGACATGACTTTGCCACGGCAGGCAGACAGACACAGTTTGAGTCCTTTCAGAGAGGATCCAGACACATGCAAGTCATCACGAGGGAAAACACAGTCATGAGGTAGAAATTAAATGCTCACCACGGTTTTCTGAAGGCACTACTTCCTCTTAATAAATGTAATAACTGAGTAAGTGAGGCAGCCAGTCACACTGAACAAAGGCCCTGTGAGCCAGTGCTTTGTCTGAGCCGTCACTGCGGTTCGCCTGCTGAGGTGTAAAACACAATGGACATACTCCTTGTCTGTTCTTGTATCAGCCAATTTCCTTCAGATAAAAATGTTGGATAACATGAACAGGGCCTTTCAGTTCATGATGTTTCACTTGTTGATATTTCTGACACTTAGATTGTCACTTGAACCTCTGGAAAGTGGCACAGTCCTGCAGTTTGACAACTGAACGTCTCAATTTCAAAAGCCTCGTATCCCGTCTTTAAACACAGACTTTCCACTCTAACTTTAGATTCAGTGTAATCTACATCCCGTTTGGTCACGGTCTGGAAAAAATAATACTTTTTTTTGAGGAGAGGAAGACTAAGCAAACATCCAACTTAAAAAAAATGGGTAAACACCATTCACAGACAGAGCCTTTTAACGACTGAATGTTGAATCAGCTATAAATACACAGCTATGTTATAATTGTTTTCCTCTGCCATCTAAACCAATGAGCCTAGAGGTCCACTGCGGTACAGTGATGGACCACATCACTGGGAAAATGCACTGTACCTCAGAGCCTGGGCGAACTGCCTGTTGAATGCACAACAGCCTCAGCCAAAACACACAGAACCAACATGGTGTGCTGCTCTGCCTGCACAGAGCGTGTGTGTGCATGCGTGTGTGCATGCGTGTGTGTGTGTGTGTGTGTGTGTGTGTGTGTGTGTGTGTGTGTGTGTGTGTGTGTGTGTGTGTGTGTGTGTGTGTGCGCGCGCGCGCGCGCGTACACAGCAGGCTTTCTGGATACAGCTATGGCAATATTTGAAAGTACAATTATACATCACGATGTTGTGCAGACATAAATCATTACAGCTGTGACTCAGAGAGGCTGAAATTGTTCAGGTGCTACTGCTGCAGATATGAATTAAATATTTACCCCCATTGCGAGATTTGCTTCACACCCAGCTAAATGAGAGCTTTGCAAATCTGTGAAACAATCTGCAGCGAACACAATGCCCGCCCTATTAGAGGAACTGGGTTACCAGGCGCTGCTTTACTCATACACTTATTGTGTTGTAACTGTGGGAAGATGCTTACTAGAACAAGAGTGCGGCCATTAATCACAGCTGCTGACCAGGTGCCATGTCAACCTCTCAAGTCCTGTCCTGTCTTGTCAATGCGTGTGGCAACACTCAGCCATGTGTCTTGTAATTTAGGCTCAGGTCTGTTGTTTTGCAGCTCAAATATGCTCACTGGCAGCATACGAGTGTGACAAGAGTGTGACGTGCAGCACAGACATAATCAAGGGTGATGAGGTGATATGAGTGACTTCAAATTTACTTTCTGTCTTTTATCTTGGAGGCCAGCATCTTTCCTCAACACTGAGCAGATAATGCCTTAATCGTGTTTGGCATGATGAGCAAAGTCTGCAGAAATCAAAAGCCGTTAGTCAAATTTAGCAGCTATGATTAATAAACTTGTTTTTGTCCGATTAAAACGTTTCCTAACAGAAAACGGACAGGTTGCAGTAACAGCCGCTCTTCTGCCTGCTCACTGTTTGACATCCTGTCAGTGATCTGTGCACATATCGGATGCAGGATTGCAACATTAAAGTAACACAGAATAAATGGTTGCATATGTAGTATACAAAACAAAAAAAAGACTTACCAGGCACAAACCGCCGAGCAGTGAGATGAGAAGAAAGTCCAGATTATGGAGCAGCAGAGAGGATCCCATCCCTGACCTGAGGCAGCTCTACCTCCAAGAGTCCTTGCAGGGCTCGAACAGATGCTGATGACGCTCGGATGAAATTATTTAATCTACTTAACTCTCTTCAAAGTGGATCGAGTTGTGTTTTTTTACTCCATCTGTCCTATCGATGCTGATGGCGGCTTGTGAAATCATAACTCTGTAATCGCCCCGCTCTGCCCTCGATTAAATTTCCTATAATCTACTATATGCTCAGGCTCAGCCCGCTCGCTATATTTCTCTACATCTGTCTTTTTTCCTCCTCTGAAATTACATCCACATGTCAGAACTATTTATGTCGCTCTCGCTCTGCGGTGGGAAGTTCAAATGATTCTTTGTAGGGAAGAAACCAACGCTGTATTTTTAGGTCTTTTAAATTTCCCCTCAGACTAATTTAAACACTTCAGTATGGAGCTGTGCGCCGTATGGTTTATTCCAGTCTTCTCTTCCAAAACGTTAGATCAGTGTTGGACAAAAAATAAACCCAAATTGTATCACTCCATCACCAGTCCGCTGTTGAATTTCACAACTTCACTCCCTCATGTCACCATGAACGCAGTCATGTACCATCCTGCAGGCAGCAGTGAACCAGGAGGGTCTCAGACAGGGATTTTAACACTAAATAATCTCCTGACAGAGCAGAGAAATTACAAACTTCTTATAGAAATCTGATTTTGCGGGATTCCGATCAATTAACGCACGCTGCACTCCGCTTCCCTTGCTTGCGAGTGTTTTTTTTTTAATTCTTTACAAATTCATAAAAACGCAACATAGAAATGTAATACTTGTGTTGTTTCCAGAAATCGTGTTGAACTGTATAAATGTAGCGTGGCAGTTAAACAGCAGCTGAATGTATGAAACTCCCAGACGGGCTCTGTTTACTAGCGGTGATGTAAAAAAAAAAAAAAAAAAAAAAAAAAAAAAAAAAAAAAAAAAAAAAGAACGAGAGAAACGCCAATTTGGCTTCGAGATTCTCTACTTACTATGACAAGAGAGCCCAATTCACCCTGACGGACAGACCGCTCGCAAACGCCCGCGTGTTTTTGTGCGCAGAGTAAAGGCAAAAGTTGAAGTTTCTCGTGTTGGGAAGCGTCTCCAGATGTGGCAGGCGGCAGGTCGTGTTCAGTAGTGAGTATGTGGATGGAAAAGGGGGGGCGGAAAGGAGGCAGGTAGGGTGGAGCGTAAGAGCCTCTCATTGGTGCGCTCCCTCTTACGTTGGAATAAACCACGACTCCGAAAATGACATATTTTCTCACCCCTCAAACAAACTCCACATTCAACAGATCGCAGGGCCTTTGCCAAACCACTTTTTCCCCCTGCAGTCTCTCAAAAGTTGCATCTAGCAGGATTGGATTACCGAGACATAATGCAGATGTCCGTTTTTATCTGAGGCTCCGTCTTTACTGTAATTTGCATTAAAGGCTTAAGAGGCATCTATAATATTCTCTAACAACTTTCAAACTTTAGTTTTCAAATTAATACGAGATGATCTTAGTCAATTTCATACTACATGCTTTTATTTACCATTAATTAGGCTAATTTATTTATTTTTACTCTAAAATTTGTATATTTTATAGACACTGTCCTCGCATCTTCCTTGTTAAATGATAATAATAATAAACTTCATTTGCATAGCACCTTTCATACAAGAAATGCAGCTCAAAGTGCTTTACATCAACAAAATTACATACAGTGCTTCACATAAAATGGATATAAAGGAACATAAAAACATGTTAGAATGTAATTTGAAAATAAGATAAATAAATAAAATGTATAAGAACAGATAAAAACTCATTAATAATTGTACCTGTTAGGGTACCACCAGTGTGACCAGATGTCAAAAGGCCAAATGTGCGGCACAGATGAGCTTTGTGGGTGACAATGTGGGACGAATTAACAGTACTGACGGGTAGTTGTGAATTCTCTACGCAACTTAGAAAATAAACACACACAATAAATTGTGCAGCGTACAAGTTAGGTCTATTGCATGTTGAGGAATAAATGAATACTTTTTGTTTAAATGCAATTTTCCAAACTTCCATACTAATTAAATAAAGAAAGTATAAAAAAAAAAGATGCTCATGTTTTACAGTAAAATGGTCTTATGCAGTGGTAGCTTACTACCACCGTCTGCTGACCTGTATGGTTGCCTTCCCTGCTTTCTTTACAGCCTTTGGACAAAAACCATATTTTAGAAGGTGTGTCATGCAGTATTAAAAACTTGAGCCAATCAAAATGTGGGACCCCGTCTTAACATGACTCAGGACAAGAGACGAAAATGCTGTGCGGTGCCTCATAAAGTGGGACACCTGAGCTTTGCTCCAAATAAGGAACTTCCCTTGATACACTCACATATAGTATTCTTACATATTAGTACTCTTACTTGTGTAGTACTTGAAATTCTACAGGGTAGTGTTTTCTTTAATTGCTCACTGCAGTTCAACATGAACTGGAAATACCCGTAAAATTCGAATGCATCACCTGCTAACATATCTGCCGACTTTTATTATTTTACCTAGAAATGAATGCGTTTTTGTGCCCTCTGTTTAACACGCACAATAAACACGGTGATGGTTTCTATCCAACAGCAGTATGGAGGTACTTAGTGACAGTTTGTGAGGTGTTCTGCAACAGCTGCAGCTTCCTCAGATGCAGCAGTTTGAAAATACTTTACGTCAGTGGTCCTTCCTTTTCTGCTACGTAGCCAAAATGAACGTTGAGTGTAGAAAGTGTAGAAAGTGTTTCACACTCAGATTTTAGACTGTTTTGAGTGCATCTTTTGTGTACTTGTAGCGCGTTTCATGTTTCCATACTTGACAATGTGAATGAAAGTGTGCACTTGAATAGTGTGTTAGTATGTAAGCTATTTGGAACACAGCTACGGTCACCCTAAGTACAACAGATTTGTGTGTCAAGATAATTATCATCATCATCATATTCATCTTGCAAAAACATTTTGCTTCTAGAAATTGTATTATCCTGTCTATATTCTTCCATTTATTTATTTTTTAATCTGATTAAATCCCTAATTCAAACACAGGTTTACAGTGGGTACAAAAAGTATTCAGACCCCTTTAAATGTTTCAGTCTTTGTTTCATTGCAGCCATTTGCTAAAATCAAAAAAGTTCATTTTATTTCTCATTAATGTACACTCAGCATCCCATCTTGACAGAAAAAAACAGAAATGTAGAAATTTGTGCAAATTTATTAAAAAAGAAAAACTGAAATATCACATGGTCATAAGTATTCAGACCCTTTGCTGTGACACTCATATTTAACTCACATGCTGTCCATTTCTTCTGATCCTCCTTGAGATGGTTCTACTCCTTCATTGGAGTCCAGCTGTGTTTAATTAAACTGACTGGACTTGATTAGGAAAGGCACACACCTGTCTATATAAGACCTTACAGCTCACAGTGCATGTCAGAGCAAATGAGAATCATGAGGTCAAAGGAACTGTCCAAGGAGCTCAGAGACAGAGTTGTGGCAAGGCACAGATCTGGCCAAGGTTACAAAATAATTTCTGCAGCACTCAAGGTTCCTAAGAGCACAGTGGCCTCCATAATCCTTAAATGGAAGAAGTTTGGGACGACCAGAACTCTTCCTAGACCTGGCCGTCCAGCCAAACTGAGCAATCGTGGGAGAAGAGCCTTGGTGAGAGAAGTAAAGAAGAACCCAAAGATCACTGTGGCTGAGCTCCAGAGATGCAGTAGGGAGATGGGAGAAAGTTCCACAAAGTCAACTATCACTGCAGCCCTCCACCAGTCGGGGCTTTATGGCAGAGTGGCCCGGCGGAAGCCTCTCCTCAGTGCAAGACATATGAAAGCCCGCATAGAGTTTGCCAAAAAACACATGAAGGACTCCCAGACTATGAGAAATAAGATTCTCTGGTCTGATGAGACCAAGATTGAACTTTTTGGCGTTAATTCTAAGTGGTATGTGTGGAGAAAACCAGGCACTGCTCATCACCTGCCCAATACAATCCCAACAGTGAAACATGGTGGTGGCAGCATCATGCCATGGGGGTGTTTTTCAGCTGCAGGGACAGGACGACTGGTTGCAATTGAAGGAAAGATGAATGCGGCCAAGTACAGAGATATCCTGGAAGAAAACCTCTTCCAGAGTGCTCTGGACCTCAGACTGGGCCGAAGGTTCACCTTCCAACAAGACAATGACCCTAAGCACACAGCTAAAATAACAAAGGAGTGGCTTCGGAACAACTCTGTGACCATTCTTGACTGGCCCAGCCAGAGCCCTGACCTAAACCCAATTGAGCATCTCTGGAGAGACCTGAAAATGTCTGTCTACCAACGTTCACCATCCAACCTGACGGAACTGGAGAGGATCTGCAAAGAAGAATGGCAGAGGATCCCCAAATCCAGGTGTGAAAAGCTTGTTGCATCATTCCCAAGAAGACTCATGGCTGTACTAGCTCAAAAGGGTGCTTCTACTCAATACGGAGCAAAGGGTCTGAATACTTATGACCATGTGATATTTCAGTTTTTCTTTTTTAATAAATTTGTACAAATTTCTACATTTCTGTTTTTTTCTGTCAAGATGGGGTGCTGAGTGTACATTAATGAGAAATAAAATGAATTTTTTTGATTTTAGCAAATGGCTGCAATGAAACAAAGAG